>NC_134402.1:253990939-254290939 GCF_038048845.1 Mixophyes fleayi
CAACAACATCTGGGTCTCCACCTC
Source organism: Mixophyes fleayi (assembly GCF_038048845.1). NCBI lineage: Eukaryota > Metazoa > Chordata > Amphibia > Anura > Limnodynastidae > Mixophyes > Mixophyes fleayi. Next base: position 253,990,964 of record NC_134402.1, read on the forward strand.
TAAAGTTTAAATTTAAGTTGCCATACAATGGAGAATGACACACAATCCTGACTGTCGGAATGTATAAACTTGACTTAAGGTTCCAGTCCAAATCTTCTTTAGGTCATGCTTCTAGAAGAACCCTGCAAATCAATATAAAGTGTTGCGAGTGCCACACTAGGGCCCAGAGATGAACAGCCATTCTGGCCTAGTCACAATAGGACGGACTGTGCGGTAGACCTTTCTAAAAGGTCTTCAACAGTGGGATCAACACCACAGTCCCTTGCTGAATATACCAGATGAAGTTCTAATTGGCTGTCCTCTTTGCTGAAAATGTGCACATTTTGATATGATTCACATTCCTGTGTGACTGCTAGAGATATTGCATGTAGGCTATTATCCTCCTGGCTGATGATTTTAAATTGACTAGAATTCCTTTAATAAATATAACTTTTCTGTAAAAGAGCTTCAGTGAGGATACTCCCTGTTTGTTGCTATGTCTTTCTTTCTACCTCTCTCCTCAAAGCTGAACTAGTGGCATTACTCTGCAGTGGGGATAGTTACTGGTATGTGGCTAGACATTGGGAGATTGGTCAACATGGATTTCTATTTCCTATACAGATTTCTTATACATTGCAGACAACTTACAAGTCTGAAATGACTGTTAATAGTTTGTAGTAGCTCAGCAAATGTAAAATACATTGCCAAATATCTCAAGTTCTGTTAGATTGCAGAACTTTTATATACTGTTTAGATTTGTGAACGTAGCTAATGCTAATATTGGATCAACTTTTATTTGAGGGTTAACTGCCATCAGTACACGGATTCTTTTGTTTTAAGTTATGAGAGTGCGTATGGATGTGTATGGATGGCACACTATTTATAATAGTTATTTTTATTTAAAATGTGATTTATAGTTTGCGGATGTGATACATCCTAGCTCAACTCGGAATTGCAGTGTAAAAATAAAACTGAACAGTATTCATGAGCTACATGCAACAGCAGACGGTATTGTCCCTGCATGGAAAAAAAGCTGCATTTGTATCCCTTGCATTAGTTTGTCTAGGTGGATTTGCTCCTAACTCTAAATGAGGTCCATTTATGAGGTTCATTTAATAACATTTAGGTGTGAAATTTACAATAAACCCCATCAACCAGATTTTAACCTTTTATGGTTCCTATGGTTAAGTTAAAATGTTGAACCTAAATATTAATACATTTGTATTCATTACTAATGTAAAACTAGTATAAAAACTTTCTGACTCTCCTGTTATTTTCAGCAGACTCCCAAAATACTGATCTTGAGGACTCGAGTCTGTCAATCTACCTGATGCTGGGCCAGAATGAGAAGGTGTAGGCACCATCAGAAACAGTGGGGTCCAGTACAAATTAATCTGGCAGCCCCCCTCTCCCCCCTTCATCATACATGTTCCCCTCCCTTATATTAGTAAATGCCCCCACGCCCTCATCACAGTACTTGCGCCCCAACCTCATCATAGCTAATGCCCTCTCCCTCATCACAGTACTTGTCCCCCTTCATCACAGTACATGCCAGCCTCCCTCTTCACACGAAATGCCCCCATCCCACACCTCCCTCCCTTATCACAGTAAATTCCACACCCCCTCATTACAGTACATGCCCCCCTCCCACATCTCAGTGCATGCCTCCAATTAACTTACCATGTTCTTGATGCAATGCGGTGGCTCCCAGATATTGATAGACTGGGAGCTTGCCGCTCAGTGATTATGTTACCGTGCCGCACACTCCCAGCCTATCAGTGACTGGGAGCCGCTGCATCATGGAGGGATGCAGAGTCACAGTGGTTGGACTAATGGTCTAGAACAGACCAGGGGGCCTGTCAGATGGAGGGGTCTGTATGAGCCCCCTAGTCCATCAGGCCCCCCTACAGCTGTACCCACTGATGGTGACCCTGGGAGTTGGTGGAACCCAGCATGATGACATGTTTCCCTTCATCCAGCTCTGCCCACTACAACATGATGATGTGAATTGAGTCATCATGCTAGGTTTCACTCACTACTGCTAGTTCTTGCTTGGCATCATACTTGCCATATTAAGTCCAGCTGCCCTTGACTTCAGTCACTCCATTCCTCAATTCCCTGAAAGTGAAGCTCTGAAAAGTATGGCATCATGTTAATTGTATTTAAAAATGATTTTTGTCAGAGTTCCATGACTTGTTCTTATTCATTTAGATTATGAGGTTTTTAAAGTAAAATGTGAATTAAATGAAATTTAGAAATAGTTGTGATTATAATGATTTTGTCTGTGCCACTTTAATTTAGTAAGCCAACATTAATATAACCCAATAAGACCCAATACTCTGGCAGCCATGGACTGCCAGAGTCAGCTATAAATAGAAGGTCTAATTAGCGGTTGGTAATGTCACTGACTGCTATCAGGCTAGAGGGAGGCGCCTCCTGTTGCCTAGCAATGGATGTGCATGCGCAGGACACAGCTGCAGGCCAGCAAAAGGGTATCTGGTGATCACATCCCATCACTAGCAAATGGGCATGCCGGGCAGGAAGAAGGCATCCACCCCCGAACGGCAATGTGAAAGCGGGGACGGTGCCACATCCCCGAACGGCAGTGTGAAAGCGGGGACAGCGCCTGATAGTAGGCTATTGGAAGTGTCCTGAGCATTTGAAAATAAATTGGATGCACTTGTGTTCACTGGTGTATAGTTTCTGAGCATACGCAGAGCAATTGTACACAAAATACGGCACGTATCAGGATTTACGTTCCTTAGTGAATCAGGCCCGGAGTCTGTAGTGGTCATGAGGGTGTTGCTTCCAATCATTTGATGTGTTCCCACATACCAATTTAAAAGTGAAGGCACAGAGCAATGAGGCACACCACAAAATACCTTGGTTTTGCAGCGTACATCAAGGTTCAAGTCTCCATTCCAGAGGAAAATTATTTGGGTGCTGCACTGTGCAAAACTTACACAACACATCAAAACCTTCTACCCCTCTAGTACCCTTTTAATTAATTATACTTTTCAGCTTTTATCCTGAAATACTTCTTGGTTTAGTCTTAGCTATGGTTTAATTTAATGATAAGAATGAGGAGACATCAAAATAGTTTTACTACCTGTCACTTTTGTGTGTGCCCTTTTCTCAAATGCTTAACCTGCTTCTAGATCCTATGGGCTGTTTTACTAGGACCCAGCGATCCTAGTAAAGTGACCAGGAAACCCCAATGACCCTACCCATTATGCCAAAATAGTTAAAAAAAGGGTGCATACATAATTTTAAAATAAATTTTAAAAGAGTAAATGACTTCTCAAAACACTAATTCACCATTAATTAAATAGAAACTTTCTGCTATTAGTTCCTCTTCAATGCAAACTAGCATCCAACTGCCCTCCCCATTTTTTAACTACCTTTAAGTCACCTAAAAAGTGACAAGTAGATCCTTTCCCTCCTCAGTTGTTGCCTTTATTATGTTGTTATTACTATATCACTGTTGGTTTTTAAGTGCGTCATTTTGCACTTATTGGTCTTATCATTCCTCTAATCCATCTAGGTTATTTTTATTGTTATAATTATTACTATTATTATTATTATTATTATTATTTTTCTCACTCCAGAAAATTACATCTTGTTTCTACACTACTGTCTAAAATAAGGCACACAGATGGGCCCAACTATGCTCAACTCCCCCCCTCCCATCTGTCTGTGAGAACTTGTGGTCCTCTGCAAATTTTCATCCAACTCCTAAAATCTCTCCAGCTCAGCATAAATCTAGGTACACTTGTGCTAATAAAAAGGTAGGGTGGGTCCAAACCTGTATTTGCACTGCATCAATGACTTTCAATATTGCAAATATGGTCACCTTAGAAGGCTACCTACAAGATCAATAAATAGATTAAAAAAGACAGGTGTAATACCCTGCAAATCACATATATTACTGTATGCAATCATTCAGAAAACTACAGTTCCCCAGAAAGCCTCTGGGAAGTTAAATGCAAATTGCATCTGCTATTTTGGGATGGGCAAACTGCAGTGAATGAACTAGAAGGTTCCAGTAGATTTTTTTGGAAAATGGGAGGGGCCAAAAATAGACTGGCTAGAGAGAGAAGTGATGTGTGACTCCTGGCTGAGCTAATAAAGGATCTTCCCACCAAAAGCCACTGAATCTATGATTGAATTGTTGTCTTGAGGGATGTTTGCAGCCAGCCCAGAAAGAAGCACATTTGCAGCATAGGAAAAGACCTAACTTACCACTGACCATGAGATGTCAGCAGGACTCATGTAAAGACAGATACGTTTCTTTTGCTTGCTATGTTCAAGTTATTTAAGTGAAACATCAAACTGTGTTATGAAAACCTCTGATCGGGACTGTAATATTGCTATTGAGATTGGTTATACCACTATCTAAAGGAAGAGTTTATTCCAGCCAAATCTGCTGTATTTAAAGTTATCTGCAAGCTGACTGGGATACAGAGAGCAATCATTTATCACAAGAGTTTGTCTATAGTGCATCAGAAGTTTTATTTTATTGTGAAACTGCCTAAAATGATTGCTGATGAGAGAATTGCAAGTTGCTTAACCCTACAGTTGCTGGGAGACAGCTGCTTACAACATTAAATGGATTGCTAAGTGGACACTTTCCTCTACACTGGAAATCATTTATTGTGCAGAATTGCTGTTGTTTACAGAGCTCAGGAGTCACACATGCGTCAAGTTGACTACTGATTTCACCTTGTACAAGTAAATAAGCTTCACGTGTCAGCTGAAACTTCGCTTAAACCCATGGATTATAATTTACCCCCTTGGGTTCTGTATATCATTAAGTGAACTAGAATGCATCTACACCGAAACAGCTGGATTACTCCTTGTTCAATTTCTACTGATTTTTATGTGATAAGTATGATCTGTATAAATGCACTAAAAGTATTGTGAATGAATGGTCTATGTGATCTGCTGCCGCAGTATTTAGTGTAATGGTCTAATTAACTTGAAGCAATCGGTTGCCTCCTAAAGTATTTAACCAGTGAAATCCATTTCACTGAAGCACAGTGCCTAAGTTTAAAGTGGGATATATTTATTCAGTGACCTATGTGTTGTGTCGATTTATGTTTGCATGTTGTTTAACCAAGATCCCTAAAATGTTATTTATTTTGTGACATGTTAAATAACATTGCATGTTGATGGTATAGTGCTATTACTTTTCTACACTACCGCTACTTATCTGCTGCTGTGGAAAGCCTTATGCCACAAGCAAAGAGAATAAACCCATGAGTTTATATAGTTTTAGCTCTGTTTTCCTTGTTTTATTCAAAAACTACTGGGGGGGACCTTTGCCTCTTTACCATACTACCGGGCCTGTAGAATCCTTCCTGACACTAATTTTGGGTGCCAACCATCTGCCCTGTTACACAGGGTTCAGTATTGATTCCTGTGATACCAGGGCTGCCAAGAGGAATTTGGGGCCCCGGTACAAAAACTTTTTGGGCTCCTCTCCATAGGCGAACATGTAGAGGACTGTATGCCGCTGCAGAGCGGTGAGGGATGTGGGCACATAATGTTGGGGGCGTGGTCAACATGAGGTGTGGCTGCTCTTCTTTAGACATGACATATTGAGGGTGCTTTAATTGCCGGCGATATGGCATGCGGACATAGCGCTGTGCACAATTCCGGCAATTACCATAAAATCTCCACTCACTTTCCCTTGCACCTCTATAGGGTGGCACGTTATGATGCCAGACATATTATAACCCCCCCCAGATACATTATGACCCTCCTTCCCAAGACAGATTATGATCCAAGCCCAGACACATTATGACCCCTCAGACACATTATGAGCTCCCCCTCCAGTCCACTATACTTACCTATGCTGTTGACATCACAGTAGAAAACATCCTGCAGAATGAGCAGGGAAGCTCTTAGCCTCACAAGATTTTGTAATCTCGCAAAATTTGGAGCTCCTGGCTTGCTCTGCAGGCTGCTGACAGTGTGTGTTGACATCACACACCGTCTGGGAACAGGGAGCAACTGTCAGCTGCCTCCCCACCCCCCTCTGCACGCCACCCGGTAGAACAAAAAAAAGCACCTAAAAAGAATTTTTTTTTTTAGAACTATTACCAGGGCCCGGGCCCTGGTGATTTGTATACACCCGACCTCCCTCTCCCTCTTGGCGCCCCTGTACATCATTAAAATCTTTAGCTCAATCTGAATATGTTCATTGATGGCAACCTCTGCTTTCTGTTCCTCAGCCAAATATCTATATATCTACATATTTTTTCCTATAGTCCCGGTGCTTTTTTTTAAAGTACCAATCTGTTATGTGGAATCTAAATTCACTGATCTCCGTATTCTGCCACCTATATGCAGTTTTACTCAATGTTTAACTGACATTCTTCATATGAGCACTGTAGGTGAGCTGCTTTTAGCCTTGTCTGTCTGATTTGCCCAAGGACTTCCAGGTGCTACACAAAGGAATAAGGAACAGTTAGTAATTCAGTACTTGGTTGTCAGCCATTGGATTGTGGCCATAGCATTATTAAACCACTGAAGCATGTTGGGTCTCAACCACAAAATTAAATTTCCCTTACTGGAGGGACTAATCAACATCCACAGGCAATATGTCCTAAAGAAACTGCTTTTTATCCTTCCTTTCTAGTAAGAAAGTTCAGCTCAGTTTAATTTTGTTTTGTTCTTTCCTTAGGGATTCAATGACAGAAATGTAACTTGAAGAGAAACAGATAAGGTGAGGAATGTAATGTGTGTGATGTGACATAAATTAATAAAAGATGGGCTTATGTAGACAGATTAACTATACTGCTGGTAAAACCTGTATAGACTGCTGTCATGCAATATCTTCTATGCTTTCTACTTTGTTCATTTTGTACTATTCTAGTTGTAAAATACAAAGAAACCTCGGTGGAAATCAATTGCACCATTTTTTTGTCAGATTGTTGTTTGTTTAGGAATAAATAAGAATTTGGGCCTGACCTTGAGTTTACTGTAAACTTGTGACTTTTGCATACATAAAAAATACATTCATACACTTACGCTGCTGCAGCTGTAATTTGAGTTGTATGTATCTGAAGATAAATGCAACTTAAAATCTATTATATAGGTACAACTGTTAAAAAAATTATCATTATTATTAACTCTTTAACTTGTACCAAGTCTATCTGACACACAAAAGTATACAGCCTAAAAGGTATATATTAAAGATAAATATAAATCAAAATCAGGCTCATGGTTGACTTGCGGCCCCACACCCCTACTGTACTGCACTTCTCCAAGTGCAAATGGGTGCAAGTGTATAGTACTCTAAATTGAAAATATGATTCCGAGTTGCACATGCTCAACTCAAATTTTTTGCAACACAAATGGACTTAGGTCCAACTCTAAATCAAGCTCTTAGTGGTTAAGCACCAAAACACGTGGCCAGGTTTTGAGTTTCACAAACTAGTTTTAGAATCCTCCCCAAAATTCAGGTAAAGTTCATCTAGTCATAGACATACAGCTGACAGGAGGATTGCTGTTTTTCTATGAAAAAAAGTACAAGTACTCACCTAAAATAGAATGTGCTGAAGAAACGTTTGTAATGGGTATTAGTTGTGCACACATTGAGGGGCACTGTCTCTTCCATGTAACAGTGGAATGCTATTCTGTGTATCAATCTCTAAACCAGTTACAAATATTATGACACATGCTGACAAATGTTCATTAGTTCTATTAATTAGTGAAAGGTAGTTATGAAGATGACATGGATAAGGTTAAATTTATCCTCATGTTTTGAGTATTGTAATTTGAGGTTCTTCCCCGATGACATGATAGATGCATAGATGCAACATGGCACCGCCCCCTTCTTTACTTTTGACCCGGCATAACTAGTATGAAGGGATCTGGAGTTGACAGATGTGGATTCAAGCACAGCAGATCACCCACCAGCCACTCCTAGGTCACCAAATAGGTGGTCCAACATTGGTTCTGGGCCCCTGAGAGAGGGGTGCCCGAGGCATGTGCCCCCTGTACTTCTTCTTAGTCTAGGTTTGCCCGTACAATTTGGAACTTCCTTTTTCCAGGACTATTTAAGAGAATTAAAAATTATAAAAGAAAAAGTGCCTGTACTGCATACCATTGCGTATCATCATAAAAAAACTTTGGTGGCATTGCTGGCATTGATGACTAGAGTCCTTTACTGGATCCAATCAGAATGCAAGAAAAATACAAATTTCTTCTATCTTTGCTATTTTCCAATACCAGCCCTGATCCAGCAATATAGTGGATTCAGCACTCCTTGGTGCTGTATACTCTAATTACCTCACCACCACGAACCTAGGTGTCACGGGCACTAGGAGTTTTACCCAGAATTCACCAGGTGTAGCTACACTTACCAGAAGTGCGGACCTCTGGGTAGTGTGGTGAATCAGTGGAACCATACAGTAGAATAGAGGAAAGGAATGCCAATAGTATAAATGCTGAGTCTTGGCACCGTGCAACTGTGATGGTACAGCAGTTTAGTAAACAGGATAAAATGAAGAAAGAGTCCAAGTGCCTTAGCACACAGGTAGCATATAGCAGGCCAGTACTTGATAACTGGATAACGTTAGGCAAAGACCAATCAACAATTCAGTAGAAGAGTCAGCGACTTGCAGCTACAATACAGAGGCACTTGTAGACTTTAGTCCAGCTAATAGGTACCATACAGAGTAGTAGCTATATCACAAGGAAACATGAATGGTCTGCAGCTGGTAAGTTTCACCACAGATATGTAGAGAAGACTTGTCCAGGCGCAGGCATGGAACGGAGTAACGTGAGTGGTCTGCAATAGGCAAGTTGTACCACTGATGTGTAGAGAAGACTTGTCCAGGTGCAGGCGTGGAATGGAGTAACGTGAGTGGTCTGCAATAGGCAAGTTGTACCACTGATGTAAAGGGAAGACTTGTCCAGGTGCAGGCGTGGAACGGAGTAACGCGAGTGGTCTGCAATAGGCAAGTTGTACCACTGATGTGTAGAGGAGACTTGTCCAGGGGCAGACAGGTAACGGAGGTAGCGAGAGTAGTCTGCAGCGGGTAAGTTCTACTACCGATGTGGAGAGGAGACTTGTCCAGAAGCAGGCGGGTAACGGAGGTAGCGAGAGTAGTGTGCAGCGGGTAAGTTCTACTACCGATGTGGAGAGGAGACTTGTCCAGAAGCAGGCAGGTAACGGAGGTAGCGAGAGTAGTCTGCAGCGGGTAAGTTCTACTACCGATGTGGAAAGGAGACTTGTCCAGAGCAAACGGATAACACGAGCAGAAACAAGAAACACCTCAGAGTCTCAAGGAATGAGAACCAAGAACAGGCCAATGGTAATAGGGCAACAGGTGCCTTAAGTACTGAGAGGTTATTAATTACCCAATGAGACTAAAGGCGAGGTATTAACAGTTCAGGGTTTCTGCACATGCGCAATCTTAGTCAAGATGGCGGACGGCCGCGGCTCAGGAGAGGCGCCGGCAGGAGCGAGAGAGACCCATGTTCCAACCTAGAGGCACTAACAGTCCGGTGAGTGACAGTACCCCCCCTTTTAAAGGTGGACACAGAAAACTTAGAACCAGGTTTGCCCGGATACTTGGAATAAAATTTTTTCAGAAGAGCTGGAGCATTAAGATCATCTGCATGGATCCAAGAGCGCTCCTCTGGACCAAAACCTTTCCAATGCACTAGGAAGTGAAGGACTTCCCTAGAGATTTTAGCATCAAGTATATGAGTAATCTCAAACTCCTCCTCTTGTTGAGCTTGAACTGGGTGAGATACTGAAGAAGGAACAGAAAATCGGTTGATGATGAGAGGTTTGAGTAATGAAACGTGGAAGGAATTGGAGATACGAAGGTTCTTCGGTAAAGACAGCTTAAAACAAACAGGATTTATCACTTGAACGATTTTATAAGGACCAATAAAACGTGGAGCAAACTTCATGGAAGGAACCTTCAGGTGAATATTCTTGGTAGAAAGCTATACATGATCTCCAATTTTAAGTGCTGGAATTGCTCGCCTCTTTTTATCAGCAAAAAATTTATATCTTGAAGATGCCTTTTTTAAAGAGAATTTAACCTGAGCCCAAATGGATTTAAACTTTTGACATAAACCCTCCACAGCAGGAACTTGGGTGGGAGGAGGGCAGGAAATTCTGGGAGAGACGGATGGTGACCGTATACAACGAAAAATGGTGTTTTAGAAGATGACTCATGATACATATTATTATGGGCGAATTCGGCCCATGGAAGCAAATCTACCCAATTGTCCTGGTTGGCTGAAGAAAAAATTCTTATGAAAGTCTCTAGATCTTGATTGACTCTCTCGGTCTGTCCATTTGATTGAGGATGGTATGACGATGATAGTGACAGTTGGATACCCAAGGTTTTACAAAGGGCTCGCCAAAATCTGGAGACAGACTGCACTCCTCTGTCCGAAACGATTTCAGATGGACATCCATGAATTCAAAATATTTCCTTGATGAAATGATCAGCCAATGTAGAAGAAGAAGGTAATCCTATCAAAGGGATGAAATGAGCCATCTTAGAGAATCTATCTACCACTACCCAAATGGTATTGCATTTCTTGCTGAGAGGAAGATCAGTAACAAAATCCATACTTATGTGGGTCCATGGTTTAGAGGGAATGGGTAGTGGTTGAAGTAGACCCGCCGGTGTTCTATGGGAAACTTTAAATTGGGAACAAACATCACAAGCAGCCACAAACTCCTTGACATCTTTCCTAATAGAGGGCCACCAGTAACTTCGAGAGAGAATCTCTAATGTTTTTCGTTCTCCAGAATGCCCAGCAAAACGAGAGGAATGATACCATGACAAAATCTTTTTACGAAGAAGTGGTGTAACAAAGGTTTTCCCAAACGGTAGAACATTGGTGGAAGAAGCAGCTAAACTGACACATTTAGGATCCAGTATGGGACGATCAAAACAATCTTCAATATCAGAGGAAGAGGTGCCCCAGACAATGCATCCGCTTTTTTATTCTTAGAAGCCGGTTTGAAGGTTATAATTAAGTCAAAGCGAGAGAAAAAAAGTGACCATCTTGCTTGTCGGGGTTTCATACATTGAGCTGACTGTAGAGAAGATTTTTTTGGTCAGTAAAAATAGTCACGGGGTGACGAGCACCCTCTAGTAGGTATCTCCACTCCTCCAAAGCCACCTTTATGGCTAATAGCTCCTTATCTCCGATAATATAATTCTTCTCAGCAGGTAATAAACTTCGTGAGTAGAAAGCACAAGGATGGAATTTCTTTTGTTCAGATTTCTGAGATAGAATGGCTCCTAGTCCAACATTAGAGGCATCTACCTCAAGGAAAAAAGGTAGGGTAACATCAGGTTGTCGAAGAATAGGAGCAGTTGAAAATGCCCTCTTGAGGAACTGAAATGCTTGAAGAGCCTCAGGAGACCATTGCTTGGTATTAGCACCCTTACGGGTAAGCGCCACAATAGAGGTGACAATAGAGGAGAAACCTTGAATAAAATGTCGATAATAGTTAGCAAATCCTAAAAAGCGTTGAATAGCTCTGAGAGTAGTTGGCTGGGGCCAATGTAACACTGCATTCACTTTCTCCGGATCAATCTCCAGACCTACTCCAGACACAATATATCCCAGGAAGGGAATCTGAGATAATTCAAAGGAACATTTCTCCAGTTTACAGAATAACGAATTTTCCCGGAGTCTAGAAAGGACCTCTGCCACATGTAATCGATGGGATGAAAGATCTTGAGAAAATATCAATATGTCGTCTAGATAGACAACAACACAAACATACAACAAGTCCCAGAAAATCTCATTCACAAACCCCTGCAAGACAGCTGGGGTGTTACACAACCCAAAGGGCATGACAAGATATTCATAATGTCCATCCCTGGTGTTAAAAGCTGTCTTCCATTCGTCTCCGGCCTTGATCCGAATTAAATTATAAGCACCACGAAGATCCAGTTTAGTGAATATCTGAGCTCCCTTAATGCGATCAAAAAGTTCAGTAATTAACGGAATGGGGTAACAATTTTTGATGGTTATGGCATTAAGACCTCGATAATCTAAACACGGTCTCAAAGACCCGTCCTTCTTCTTAACAAAAAAAACCCCTCTCCAGCGGGAGAAATGGACGGTCGAATAAACCCACGATGGAGATTTTCCTTGACATATTCAGACATCGCCTGGGTCTCTGGTAACGCAAGGGGGTAAACACGACCCCTAGGAGGATTTTTGCCAGGTTGTAAATCTATTGGACAATTCCAAACCCGATGACGCGGAAGACGTTCTGACTGGGCATTATCAAATACATCAGCAAAGGAGTTGTACTGTGGAGGAAGACCAGGTGGACAAGGTGTTATAGATGATTTATTTATTTTCACTGGAACCACTTGAGTCAAACATCTGTGATGACAATCCGAACCCCAGGAAATAACTTGCGGAACATTCCAGTCAATCTGTGGAGAATGGAGTTGAAGCCACGGAAAGCCAAGTACAATAGGACTTGTAGTAACTGGAAGAACTAAAAACGAAATTTGCTCTTGATGTAAAGCCCCGATTTGAAGGTTTACAGGAATGGTACGTTGAGTATTAGTTTCATTGATAATTCATGAACCATCTATGGCCGTAACAGCAATAGCTGTTTTTAAAGGAGTCACAGGTAAAGACCATTGACACACTAAGGAACTTGAAATAAAACTCCCAGCAGCTCCAGAGTCCAGAAGTGCTTGCGATGTAAAAGACTTAGTAGAAGTGGAAACAGAAACAGCAAACGAGCAAACTTTAGAATTCAAAAGGTGTGGAGAGGATTCCAGGGACCCCAACCTTACCTTTCCAGAACAGGTTAGGGCCTCGCGTTTCCCGACTTTTTAGGGCATGAGTTCAGCAAGTGATTACGATCAGCACAATAAATACAGAGCTTATTCTTCAACCGTCGTTCCCTCTCTTCTGAAGTCAATCTAGAACGTCCTACCTCCATGGGTTCCACTGAAAGTGAAAGATGATGAGATCGAGAAGGCAGGCGACCCGATAATTTAGGTAAAGACTCCTTTTCGGAATTTCTTTCTCGGAATCTCATGTCCACTCTGTTGCACAAAGATATCAAAGCATCCAAAGAAGATGGTAACTCTTGGGAAGCCAGCACGTCTTTAATCTTGTCAGCAAGACCTTGCCAGAAGGCAGCTATCAATGCCTCACTATTCCATTGGAGTTCAGAGGCAAGTGTGCGAAATTGAATTACATACTGTGCTACAGAACGGGATCCTTGGCGTAATCGAAGAATACTAGAGGCAGCAGAAATAACACGACCGGGTTCATCAAAAATTCTTCGGAATGTTGAAATGAAGCACTATCCCACTATTTCTTTCCCACAAAGGAGAGGCCCATGCCAGAGCCTGTCCAGAAAACAGAGAGATTAAATAGTGCACTTTAAAGCGATGAGTAGGGAAATTTTGAGGTTGGAGCTCAAAATGAAAAGAGCACTGATTGAGAAAGCCCCTACAAGCTTTTGGTTCTCCATCAAATTTTGAGGGAGTAGGCAGGTGTAGAGTAGAAGCAACAGACACCTGGGATGGCACTGGGAGAGAAGAAGACTCCGGGGGGATTATTAGTAGAAGATTCATTTTGCACAGGATCTCCCTGAGAGACTAGAGACTGCAAACATTGAAATAATTGTTGCTGACGAACATCTTGTTGTTCAACCCGAGTAACCATGTACTGCAGCATATCCTTAGCTGTTGGTTTCGATCCTGGGTCTGTCATGGCCTGTTCTTACTGTCACGGGCACTAGGCGTTTTACCCAGAATTCACCAGGTGTAGCTACACTTGCCAGAAGTTCTGAGCTCTGGGTAGTGTGGTGAATCAGTGGAACCATACAGTAGAATAGAGGAAAGGAATGTCAATAGTATAAATGCTGAGTCTTGGCACCGTGGAACTGTGATGGTACAGCAGTTTAGTAAACAGGATAAAATGAGGAAATAGTCCAAGTGCCTTAGCACGCAGGTAGCATATAGCAGGCCAGTACTTGATAACTGGATAATGTTAGGCAAAGACCAATCAACAATATAGTAGAAGAGTCAGCGACTTGCAGCTACAATACAGAGGCACTTGTAGACTTTAGTCCAGCTAATAGGTACCATACAGAGTAGTAGCTATATCACAAGGAAACATGAATGGTCTACAGCTGGTAAGTTTCACCACGGATATGTAGAGAAGACTTGTCCAGGCGCAGGCATGGAACGGAGTAACGTGAGTGGTCTGCAATAGGCAAGTTTTACCACTGATGTGTAGAGAAGACTTGTCCAGGTGCAGGCATGGAACGGAGTAACGTGAGTGGACTGCAATAGGCAAGTTGTACCACTGATGTAAAGGGAAGACTTGTCCAGGTGCAGGCGTGGAACGGAGTAACGTGAGTGGTCTGCAATAGGCAAGTTGTACCACTGATGTGTAGAGGAGACTTGTCCAGGAGCAGGCGGGTAACGGAGGTAGCGAGAGTAGTCTGCAGCGGGTAAGTTCTACTACCGATGTGGAGAGGAGACTTGTCCAGAAGCAGGCAGGTAACGGAGGTAGCGAGAGTAGTGTGCAGCGGGTAAGTTCTACTACCGATGTGGAGAGGAGACTTGTCCAGAGCAAACGGATAACACGAGCAGAAACAGGAAACACCTCAGAGTCTCAAGGAATGAGAACCAAGAACAGGCCAAAGGTAATAGGGCAACAGGTGCCTTAAGTACTGAGAGGTGATTAATTACCCAATGAGACTAAAGGCGAGGTATTAACAGTTCAGGGTTTCTGCACATGCGCAATCTTAGTCAAGATGGCGGATGGCCGCGGCTCAGGAGAGGCGCCGGCAGGAACGAGAGAGACCCATGTCCCAACCTAGAGGCACTAACAGTCCGGTGAGTGACACTAGTTTATAGCTACGGCATTGTCCTCCTACTCATTCTTCCTGGACACCCATCCTTGACCTGTGCGTGTTAAGTGCCTCCTGCTGGCTGGACTGTCCGTGCACTGGTCCTCACCATCTGGGGCCTCCAAACTCCCGGATTTGACTGATGGCCTGGGTCTGCACACTTGATCCACCCCAGGCTTGTATCAGCTGTCTGCTTTTGTAATACAGGCCTCCTCTGCACCTCTGGTGGTGACTTCACCCACCAATTGCCTGGGTTCTAGATTGCAGCTGCCTTCCAAACCTTGAGCACTTTCATCAGGCATACCAGGTAATGCTCCAACACCGTGGCTACATGCTTGATCTGTAGCTTAGCCTCCTCCCTCATTACTTGGGGTATGCCAAGCTCTCTTCCTCCTCTGCACATAGTTGGGTGATGCAGGAGCTCCCTGCACTGGACTTCACTGATATTGAGTTGAGTAGCTCCCACTATCCTTCTCCAGGGTCTTTCCATTCTGCTGCAGGGTTCACCTGCATCCAAGAACTTTTGCAGTTTGCCAGGAATTTCATCTGATTCTCTGCTAAATCTCGCCCTTTACTACATCTGGGCCACGCTTTACCTGGGTCACTGCTTCACCTGGGCCACTGCTTCACCTGGACCACAACTTCACCTGGGCCACTGCTACATCTGGACTTTGCAGTTATCTGTTCCACCTAGGCTCTTCACCATCCTGGCCATTGCATCTTGCAGATCTCTACACCTCATATACTGTTCAATTTGCTTCTTTTTTTCCTCATATCACCCCCTCCCTTTAAAATGTAAGCTCTTACAAACAGGGTCCTCTACCCTATGTTTCATGTCTGTCCAAGCTCCATCTTCCTCATATGTATGGGTCATGTCTTATGCTGAATTGTTGTATGCACTGTTCTCAAGTGTTTCTGTTTACCTGTTATTAACTCAATCTTGTCTTCCAAATTGTTTCTGAATGCCAAGCAATTTGTTCTATTAATTGCATCCCTGCATCTATAATTCTGCTTCACTGTACCGATGTTGTGTGCTGATTGTTCTCATGTCTGTCCTATCTATACTATCCGTAATCTGTAAAGCTGGGTACACACTACAGGTTTTTCACCCAACTATTAGACAAATTAAACTGTTACTACTTTAAATCCTGGGGGCTTGCTGTAGGTGAAGATCTCTCTCTCGTTCTGTTCTAAAAGTTTATCAAGGTATCTGTAGGAGCTGTAACAGTTAAGTATTCATATTTTCCTTTCTCCTCTTCATTTACAAATGCTAGATTTCCAGTTGACTCTGTCCCCTCTATCTCAATAAAATACCACTAGCATTACACAGAAAATGGTAGCAAATAAAATGAATGATACATAAATAAATAAAAAAGTAAGGATTTTAATGCCTAATGCAACATATTATAACCATGTCATATTAACTTAGCAGTGAATGGGAAAATTGTAATTCCGGATGACAGATCCATTATAATAAATGTACAAAGCATTGAAAAAATCAAGTTTCTCTCAGTTATCCTCTTAATATTGAAAAAATAAATTTTGATTCACTGTTTTAAATGATACTGGATTTTCTTTTGGTTTGAGATACATCTTGACAGAAACACTTTTATGGTATTTAAGGAAACACCAAATAAAGATATAATGTGCAGTAATTTTTGAGCTGGTACTGGATCTTTCCATAAAAGCACAAACATATTTATATTTGACTTGTTTATGTTTCATCACTGAGCTAATTTTTCAAGACTTTTATTAAGCTTTACAATGAAATTGTATTCCAATATCACACCCAGCTTTTTATCTCAACATGTGGTTTAGATTTTTTTTGGCAAACACTAAACTTTTTGGGGGTTTTATTATCTGTGATGAATTGTGTGTCAATCCCACACAAACCAATTTCAATATCCTGTTGAGGAATACATAAAAACAGTGAATTCCAAGTCAGATGAATGCTTCCTATCTAGGCTATCTATATAGAGGTATATATATGGAACAGTCAAATAGCACTTAATATAAATATTTATATATCATATCGAACCTAGGGCAAATATTTTAACTTTTTGAAACATATATTTCTGTTTTTAAAAAAAATGTATTGCGTTAGAAAAATGAATAACCCCCTTTATTCAGAAACTGAATTTCAGTATTTTACATATGCTATTAACATATGTATAACTGTATCGATACAGTATTCTCATGTCAAAATGCAATAATTAGTGATGAGCAAACTGGTAGTTGTTCTGCTCCTGGAATGATACCATGAATGTATTAATTAAAAATATCCAATACATTTATATATTTCATATGTCATGATGTACTTCTTATTATTTGGCCATATGAAAACAAATATAGGGTTTACTCACCTAAAAAAAAAAGGAGCAACACAGAATGCAGCTGACACTGTAACTTTGCGCTGATAGAAATATTTAGTTGCAGTACCTTCTACAATCTATATTCGATCCCACATGGGTCAAGTAAAGGAACAATGGAGAATTAGTTTGCATGCCAAAGTAGTATTGCTGTTAAATGTATGATAATTGTGGTTGTTAAGCAGAATTATTTAATTTGAATTCCTGCTGCCAACGCTCTAGCCACAAATATATGTAACTGAAGTGGATTAAGGTTAACTCTCATGCTTGCTAATTAACTACTTTAAAATTAACTTATTAATTTACTTCGACTAAAAGTGGCCATACATGTTTTGATATTGGCCTGATATTGCAGCATGTGTGGATCCAAATTGTCAATTATTAACTGATTGGATCATTATTTTGGAGGCCCGTATATGGAGTCAGAAGACCGCTATTGTCCTATGTGTACAGTCCTCTCTCTACTGCAGTAACAGGCCCTAGTGGGTTGAGGAAGTGATTAATTGGCTCTTTGGCACAAAATAGTCGTATCTCATCCAATTGGCAAACTACATAAGTGGCCAAGTTAGACAGTGGACTTATTTTTGGCAGCAGTATAGACCTGAGTTTTGCAAGTTTTAGGGAGGAGATCTCTATCTATGGTTTTGTGGATCTAGATAAGTGGAAAGTAGATATTCACATTATATAACTAATCAATCAGCTAATCATGTCTGATGCAAGCTAACATAGTATCTTCGCCTTAATTAAGTTTGTGGTTTTTTTGCAATAAAGTGTCTTTGGCTGTAGTAGAGATGATTAAAAATTTCAGAACTGCCCTGCTAAATATCTGCCTCATTCCACACTTGACCACAACACGTTGCATGTTTTGCAGCTTTTGCAGGAATTTAAATGTTCCAAATCCTACCCTAACCATCCATACTGCAGAACAAAATGATTGTCATTGTCCCACCCCTATTAATAGACTATACAATCTGCAAAATGAGAATTTACAAAGAAATGGTGAAGCAAAAGAGGAACTGGAAGATAATCCAGGTTTCAATTCCAAATCATGATGTACCACCCTCAACTGTAAATATAAAATAGTATATATTTAAAGCATGATTTACCTTTTAGATTATTGAATAATTAACTTCATTCATCTGTTATTTTTTCTTCACAATACTACACATAATAAATAATGTACAGTAGTTGAAAAGTATAACTGCATCATTTATTCAGTTTCTATTTTATTTCTGCTACTAGATATCACAGAGGGAGTGATTTGCTGCAGGCGTCTAAGAGAGGAGTTAGCTATTCAACTGACAGTCTGCAGGTAAAGAGTGCAGACAGGGTTACACACATGTATAGCAGTGCACCTAGGTTAAAGGTATACAGGTATAAGACATGTGTGACAAAGTAAAAGTATAAAGTGTGATTTAATTTGCATGGTGTAGGTGGTTTGGATATGTTTTTCTTTTATAGCTAACTGGATGTGTCTGCAGTGAAACGTATCAAACTGAACATCAGAGGAGACCTCCTTCGCTAAGGATCAGGTGGGAGTGTCACTAGTCAACCCAAGCTAAGGGGGAAGGAGGGAGGTAAAGTATTTAAACCTGTATTGTGCTACTGTGCAGGGTAACTGATGCCAGATAGTGGCCAGTGACCAGAGAGGATAATTGTGTCTAGTCAGTATTAGGCTACCTGGTGTCATCCTGAAGAAAGTGAATGCTGTTTATTATGATGTAACAATTAAAACAGTTTCAACAGCGAGAATTTGTCTGTGTGTGCATCACCAGAAGGGTGTATGTGTCACACGTGTAACAATGAGGTGCCTCAAAATACTTTTTAGGGTATTAACATTTACTGCTTTGATTCTTAATACTACAGCTTCACAAAATGCTCTAGCTTCATACATGAGTCGATTATTAATTATTTTGGAATCAGATGCTCTGAATCAAAATGTCTAAATCTGGATTCCAGATTAGAGAAGTTTCAGAGCTTGTTCTCCAAACAGACCAGACTTTGAAAATATCATCCATCAGCTAAGAACAACCTGACAAAATGTTGGCCATAAAACAAAGAGACCAGCAGTGTATTGGTACTGCTCACAGCAGGAACTTATAACTAAAAACATGCCTTTAATAGAACTCTTTTATAGGGCATGCTTTCAAATTTAAAACAGTTTGTGAAATAATAAGCAAAACTATATATATATATATATATATATATATATATATATATATATATATATGTCTGGTCTCTTATTTTTGTCTTGATTTATTACGATATTTCACTTGACACCCTGAATAGTTTTTAATTCTTCTGTTCCTAAAATTATTCCCAACCATAAATTAATTGCCAACAGCAAGTACTAGTACTTTATATAAACAACAACGCTGTCATTTCATGATTTATGCATTGGAAATGAAACTCATAATGAATTTAACTTCTTCTCATCCAGAGCTGTTTCAACTATCTATGATCACATTTATGTAATACATCAGTTATATGCAAATAACCTTTTTTATTATTTAGTCTATTCATATTACAAACATGACTTTCTGTATATTATCATAGAGAGGATAAAGTAGACGGTTACAATCAGTTGTCGAAGTAGGGGTGTATATGGTGGTATGCCATACCACCACTTCTCCTACTGCCTTCATTTAAAAGCTATAAAATTCCATTCACTTACATTTTCCATGCCGCCACTTCTAAGTTTCTACATCGATCACTGGTTACAACCCCATGCTGGGGTTTATAACATTGATGCCAAATATGTGTTCATCTAAGCTCTGTCGTGGACAATGGAGCTGGACCCACTTCTCCATTAGCAGTGAATGCTGGTTTACCTGAGGTGCTAAGTCTAAATGAGTGTCTTTTTGTCTGATTTTCATCAAGGACTTCTTTGCTGCAAGATTGTGACCAGCATGGGTGGCTATAAACAGTTGACAACACTTACTGAGAAATAGGGATAAATATTGAATCATATTCAGTGACAGGCCAAGGGTCAGGAAGTGCAGCACTGGTTCAGAGTTGGGCAAGGGCAGGTCAGGAAACAAGTCCGGTTAGTAAAAGTTGATCAAAAGCACAACAGCACAAAGAAACTGATTATAAACATTTTGCTGAGGCATAGGAAAGTACACTGAGCAGCCTTTTGACAGAAGAGTGAATATATGCCTAGGAAAAACAGCAAATCCTCCAGCACCACAATTGGTATATGACAAGTTCATAGTAGAGCATGGTAAATTTTCTAACATTTAGGACACCAATATAACTGATTCAGGTGCTTTCCTTTTTACATGGGAACTCAAGAGATGATGTCACTTGGCTCACGCATATAATATATATAAAGTCCCATCAGAACCCAGAGATAATAAAATAATTATTAAATAAATTAACACCTGTTAATCATTAATAAAAAATACATTAAAAAATTTGATTAAAAAAAAATAAATTAAACATGAAATACATTTATCAGGATGTTCTCTGCCTACTGTACATAGCGTGCATTTTCACTATCAATTGGCACATACACCTGCCCTGTAGCTGGTGCAAGTGATACGGCTATATGTCATGTACCTTAGAGACACCCAGAGTTTGAATTGGAGACATGTGAGTGCACTCAACCTTTGCACACTCTTACTGTACACTGTCTACGTGCATACAGCACTTCCCTTCCCCGTTCCACTCTTGAAATTGTAGGCAGACGAAATTGTCCTTTGCATGTGAAGATTAATTCACTACCCTTGTATTCACCGACATATAGTCCGTTTCTGAGCATGAGCAGAGCAATTTTATGCAAAATACAGCTTTAATGAATCAGGCCCAATGTATCCAATGCCAACTTGTTGTCCAGAAAAACACAAAGAAGTGGCATGAACTTTCAGAGTGTTGAGAGCAAGATCTGTAACCAGCAACTCCTTAAGGAAATCCAGAACTGCTGGAGTGGCCACTACATCAGGATCCAACAATTTATCTTTGCAATATTAAATAAGTGTTTTTCAAGTCCTATAATAGACAAAGAGTTTTGATTTCCACACACTCACAGAGCATTTGGTGTGAGATGCACAACAGGTCCCTAATGTTCCTGCCCCAAAAACCTGAGAAATTGATCATGCTGAGCACCAATAGGAATGTGTAGATATGCATCTTGAAGAGCTATTGATGTAAGAAATTCCGCTTTCTCTATTACATGGACTGTATTGAATGGACAATACTGATTCCATGTGGCTGACTGAGGACTATTTGAAATCCTCCTGATGATATTTGTACTAGCAATAGTTCAAACTACAGCCTTGCCACTCTGTGTCTCTGGAAGAGGAGCAATTACCTCTTATTCCAATTTAGACTGGAGACAAAAATTGGAATTTCACTAAGATGTCTTGTCAATTTGATTAAAGATGTCATAATACTATTAATCTTGGATGGTGAGCATCCACTTTTGCGAAAACTTTGCAATCCTGCCATCCACAGTGTTCCTCGGAAATAGGTCTTGACGATAGTCATTGCGAGTGCTTTGTCCCCGGCTTACCGTCTCTATTCCTGAAGGCAAAAATAGGCTGTTTAAATCTGGTTCCTTTACACTGCCTGAAATTTTGTTGTTAAAAAGCTGATGAAGGAACATTTCTATTCCTTCTATATTGTGGTAAATAATATGATTTACCTCAAATGACTTTTTGGGTTATTGTTTTCGTCTTTTCCACAAATAGAAAGTCTCCAAAAAATGGATGATTTTTTTGAGGGTGGATCTGCTACCCAAGGTTGCAAACAAGCTCTTCTGGCTACCATTGCTAGAGGCATAGCTCTAAATGAAAAAGAAATTCCATCTAGATAAGTTTCACACAAAAGGTTAATTCCATTTTGTATCAATTTAATACTTTTATTAAATATTGTTTATTTACTGTGTATTCTTACAAAGAATCTTCATCCAAATTCTCAGTGCTCTAAAAACCATAGCTACAATGGGGTTAAGCACTGTTCCTGTAGAAATATGCATTTTCTTAATACAATTCTCCATTTTTCAATCCATAGGATCGTTGAGAGAACCATCATATTCTGACAGAAAAGTTGTCCTGCATCAACTTTAGGCAATGAACAACATTCTTCATCTAGATACGGTTAAGCCTTTTAAAATTAAACTGTCTTTTATCCATGTGATCCCATTCTTTAATTATGAGATCTTTAACCACCAGGGGGTAAATGTATCAAGGTCCGATTTTGACAGCGTGTTAAAATCGCGGCAAATCACTGGTGATAACCCGCGATTTTAGTAAAAAAAACCTGAAATGTATCAAGCTGCGATTTTGACCCTGATCTTCAAAATCGCTGGTCATCTCTGGCGATTTGCTGCGATGTAAACACTCCCGTATTTAGCTAACTCTCCTGTGTTGTAACAGCGAGTTGTAAACACATCACTGTTACACAGCCTGGATCCGGCAGCTGTATGACATTATGGCAGGGGGATCCCTGCTGCGTGTCCCACTGCTATAGTGCCGCCAACCCTGGCTGGTTTGCCTAGTGCTGTTTAAGTCAAAATCGGTAGGACCCCACGCAAAATTTTTCCCCGATTTTCATGGTACCAGCAGTAGTCAGGCAGCACTAGGGTTAAGCAGGAATAGAGGGGAGACCCCACGCTTTTTTTTTTTTTTTAACTTTCATCTATTCTTTACCATTTTTACACTGACAGGCAGTGTAACAGTGATGTTTTTATACAACACGCTGCTAGCAAGCAACCTTGTGCCTCATCATTGGTCCCGTCCTCAAGCTATTTGCTTTCCAGGGATCTCAGTGCATCAGTTATCTGCAGTTCACCACCTCTCAGTTGGTATCCTGTGTTACTTGTTCCACGATCAAGACCTGTGGTATTATTGCAAGAACGTTGTGCCTCACATCTTTGCTACCATCCTCAAGCTATTCGCTTTCCAGGGATTTAAGTGCATCATTTCTCTGCAGCTCACCACTTCTCAGTTGGTATCCTGTTTTACCTGTTCGACGATAAAGACCTGCAGTATTGTTGCAGGAACCTCGTGCCTCAGCTATTCGCTTTCTAAAGGCTTCAGTTCACTGTCGTTCACCTGAACTTCTGCATTTATCATCCAGCGGTCCTGCTCCACTCCACGGTTCCATCTCGCCCTGCTCTAATCTCTCTTAGAGAACTGCGACCTGCGGCTAGAGAGCAACTAAGTCCACATTCCCTTGCGGGGATCCCATTTTCTCTTGTGAATGAACGTTTAGTATAGACAACAGAAACAGTAATACAGTGTAGAGATGTGCGCTGACCCCCGTGTTTTGATTTTGGATGTGGTTTTAGTTTTCTTACTGATTTTGCCCAAAAATCCTGAAAGGTTTTGGCTTTGGATCTGAAAACAAAATTGTAAAAAATAGGTTAAATTATGTGATTTTGAGCTGTTTTTGCTCCTTTATTACTATTTATAGCATTAACATTAATTTCCAGTAATTTATAGTCTCTTTTCTAATGAGCTCTTCACAACACTCCAAATTTTCACCAATTTTGCCCAAACTCTGCAGCGAGCTGGCTGGCTAAAATTAGGAACAGAGTAATAATATTCTGGGGGGGGGGGGGGCTGCTCAAAGGCAGAGTTGTATATAGTATACTATACTATAATCAATTTACATAATACTATACTACACACATACACAGTAGCCATTGATAGCTAAACGCTCTGACAGACTGGTACCCAATCGATCAGCAAACTATTCTAGCTGACTGATTGCTATAGAAATAAACTGCATAAAAAATAATCACAGCTATTGTTTTCCATGTTAAAATCCCTATTTCACCCTGTTGAATGCTCTAGTCACTCTCTCTACACACTATTTTAGGAGCACAGCCTGCAAGCCAACTTCCTCCCTACACATCTGTTCTAAAATGGCAGATGAGAACAGGGGGATGGCTCTATATATGTATATATATATATATATATATATATATATATATATTGTCGAAGTCAGCAAATTGGATAAAGTCATTTCAATTAAAGTCTAGCAAACTTGGTTGTCTTTGTCTGAAAAGATGCGCACGGTACGCTACGGCGTACAAGAGAACGCTACGGCGTGAAAGGGCGTACGCATCCACTACACGTGGTAGCAACAGTAATTGGTCTTTTACCATACATTCGCACAAACACGCATACTTATAAAATAGTACACATTAATGGTAGTTGCAACACATAGTCAGTTATGTCGAAATATAGTAGTATTTATATGTTATATCAGAGTTACATGCATATTAGTGAAATACACGGAACGGGTTGAAGGAATAACATCATGAGTGGTATCATAATGAACCTTGTTACATATCCTACTGTTTGGTTCACTTTGCGAGGGAATCGCAGAGTGCATACACAAGTTATGAATGATAGGGAATTATGAACTACTTAAGACTAAGGAATCTTGGCGGGAAGAGCGGAGCATACCCCCTGCAGAGATGACCCCCTCCTTTGGATTCCTTAGGATGAACCAGCCAATGATTGACAACCCCTTGGACATTCCTGAGACCTGGACCAATAGATGCAAGCTATACCATCTTCATTGTATTACTGTATTTGATTGTGTATATAAGCAGCAGCTTGTGATCCAGCATGCAGACATCTTGTCCCCAGACTTCAGGATTGAATGACTGCACTGGATCCAGAGCGCCTGCGATAAGTAACGGCTGTATTTACTATTACTTCGCTTGAGCATATTATTCTACTTATTGCGAATAAATCTTTGTGCTTTGGAAACACAAATCGAGGTTCGCCAATCGTTATTGGTTAGCGACAATACGCACATAACAATATATACATATATATATATATATATATATATATATACACACATATATGTGTATATATATATATATATATATATAATATCAATCCACCACTCGCAAGAGTTTTGCTTAATTTTTAGATCAGATTTTGCACGAAAAATCTGTCGAATTTCTCTGAATCCAAACCGTTCATCTCTAATATTGTATACATTTTACTGTATTGAATCTTTTTAACTACTCCACATTGTTGTATTACTTTGGGACATGAATAGGTCCTCTAAGTCTTGGTTATCCAGAACATCAATCTGTTGTGACTACTGAACTTTAGGATATAAAAGCGAGATATTTATGATATTTACTCAGAACTAAAATTTTTCTAGAAATTTTTGACATTATGTACTCTAAAAGCTTCTACAAGGTGAGGAAAGTTCAATTATCTCTAGTGGTTTGTATGTCCGTTGTCACAACCACTAAATAAAGGCCCTGGTCAGAAAGGAAAACCAGCTTAAGACACCAAGTGAGTGGAAAAGCTAAAAAGTGCAGTACTTCATTAAACACATCAACCCACAATTACCTCTGGTACTCGTGAGTACAGAACATCACCTAGTTAAGTGTTAGAACTCTGATCCTAATTTATATCGGACCTGCAGTACCTCTATGATACCAGAGGTGCTGCTGTTTTGCCATCGGACATTTCCACCTCACCTACAGGAGTTAACCTTCTTCCCTAATCATTACCTGCACCTGTTCCACTGCCCCAAACATTGCTCTTTGCAGTTCATCAATTGTTTGCTTCTTCTAGTCCCTGTCAGTACTCCTTTGTTATTGTGCCTGTTCTCCTGATTATCTGACTTCTGCCTGTTCCATCATTTTGCTACTTTGCCTCTAACTCAAGACTCCGGCTTTGTTTGACCTTGCTCCTGCTTACTCAAAGGTATCATCATGGATCTTCCGGCTTCTGACCCCTGGTTTCCCTGACCCTCCTTTTCCTCATTCTCCTGTGGATTATCTGGCACCTCATGTCTCCTGGTTATACCTGGATGTGCACTTCCCCATTTGTGTCTGACATCCAGTACCACGTGTCTCCTGACTAACCTAGTGTTCAGTCTCCTTGTGTCTGTACCTCATCTGTATACCTGGACACCAGTTGCTGATAAACCTGGTAACCTGCATTTGCATTTCACCATTTGTGCCTGATATCCAGTGTCTCCTTGTACCTGCATCTACTATATCTGGACATCAGTATCTCCTGTTCAAGGCAATCCATCTCCTTGTACATGCACTCCCTCTGTTATACCTGGATACCAGCATAACCAAGTCTTTAGTTCCTGTTTGATCCAGTGTGCATTTATATCGTGACCTGATTCTGCCAAATATATTCTGGTTGCTGACTATCTGCTACTGCGAGCTGCCCTCTCCATCAGACTAGTGCCAGACTATTCTGCATTAACCCTTGCCTGTCTGTCTCTGAGTTCTGCAATACATCTCACCAGCATTACTTGTTTATCTATAGACTTGTGATACCTATATTAACATTGACTGCATTTTGGTATTACCTGTGTGACCTGTGTTCAAAATAAAGATACTCCGTTTGCAGGAACTACCAATAGTTTCCGTTGCATTCATACTGGGGGCCTTAACAGTAAGTATCTTCAAACCCATAATGAAGATTATTTGTCAATTCATTGAATAGCTATAGCACTCTTGTAAAAAAGATATTAGAGGCACATTGCTAAATCATAACCAAACACAAACCAGGGAAGCACTACAGCATGGTACACTCTCCAGGGATATCTTACTGCAGTAGACATACAGCCTACGATATGCTAAGTCTGCCTCAAGGCCCTTGCAATCTGGTTTGACTAAAATGCAATCTATGGCACTTAACCTTGTCTAACAAATTCCAATGTTCCTGTAGATTGTATATTTGCAAATAGGGCACTCTTAGTTCTGCGTCTGTTTATTAATACCTAGTCTTGTTTTATTACTGTGTTTGTTCCAAATTGTAAAGCACTGCTGTGCATGCTGGTGCTATATAAATAAATGGTACTAATAGTAAAACCAATAATAGTTGTTCCATAACTGCATAACTAGTACAAGAAGTACAATGGTGGAATTACCAATCATAGAAATCATACCGACTGCAATTTACTGAAGTTAAATAATGAAACTTTCTCTAAAAAGAAAGCTCTCAGTATTAGCTAATTAATGCAATGTATAGTACTGCCGTTTAAATACATTAGTACCAAAAAACTATTTAAAACTACAAATTAATACTTTAAAATAATAAATCATAAGCATATAAAAAGAAAACTCTGTATTTAGGTATGAATGTAGACATACCTTGCTTTGCTACTTAGTTTTCTTGAACTATGCACTTATCAGAACAAATGCTTGCTTCAGACAATTGCCAGGACATTGAAACATCTTATACAGCTCAAAATCCTTGCTTGGTTTTGCTCTTAAGGTATAGTCTAAGTTAGAAAGCTATGAAGTTTGAAGGGCGTGGGAATCTCTCTTTTGATTAAGTCCTAGCAGTTTCTGGCAATATCTTCCTCCTACTTGAGCACCTGGCAATTATCGTGATAAGGTGTGCAGCTGTCTCCTTTTTACAGACATGTAGGGAAGTGCAGATGTAGGCATACATTATATAACAAATCATGCATAGCTGTGTGAATGTTATATGTAATTGCTTTGAAATATTAAGAGTGTGTATATATTTTTTCCTGGGAAGAAATGAAAACAGTAACCTTGTTTGTTGGCTGAAACGTCTGGTTCCATGATTGTCTCTTATCAGACAGCAGCATATAGGAGCACTGAACCCATGACACTGCACTGTTAAAACAGAGGATCAAGCTTAGAAACAGGCCCTGTTCCCATGCCCTAGGCAAAATGAAAAAGGGGCTTCTGAGAAAAGGGGTAGGAAACACTTAAGAAGCAGATGCTCTTAGACTCAGACACAACACTGTTATAATCAGTGCACAGAATTTTCCGAGACAATGCTGTGCTTTCAAACACATTCTTTCAGTTTGGTACCCACAGTTTACAAAATAGTAATAAGTGAAAACTGATTGACCAATCAATCCTGAAAAATAGTGCTCTCTCTCCTTAAAATAGTTCTCTGTTTAGATTTTAGGAAGGCTAGCAGAATTCGAACAACAGACAATCTGTTACAGATAGAATTTTCCCTTCTATCATTTATTTTATATCACCGCCTTTGCACCTGCCTCAATTTTTGGCTTCATTTTGATACTCACAGAGGCATCAGCTTGCAGGGGTGAACTGTATAACTGAAAGCCTCCCTCCAGTACAGCTTTTCTCGTGCCAGGCATTTAAGCAATGGCGCTTACCAGTTTGAAGCATGTCATGTTTCTCTCTCGGTTTGTTTTTGTGCCATTATTTTTTTCACCCATTCCTGTCTGCTTGCTTCCACCCAGTTTCCTTTATAAAAGAATTTAAATGTTAAATTTTGCCGAATCCTAATTATTTTTCAGGCTCTTCATTACTCTTTATTCATAGGAAAGCCAAAGTGCTGTAAATTACCTGCATGCTGATTTTCTTTTTATGATTTTCTTTTTTTTGAGTCCATCTTTTACAAGTTGCCAGTGATTAATGGATGTGGATGCTACCATGGTGTACTAATACATTTGTGAGTTTTCATTTACAAAACTAACTTTAATTAAAATGTTTACTTTTTGTCTGTTAAACAAAATAAGTATGTTATGGTTATGCTTTCATAAATTGAGATACTATTATTAGTGCATTATTGTATGGTTATTGGTGATGCAAATGCATAATGTTATGCCATTTATATTGCAATGTAATAAAACTATCGTTATTCTACTGCTATGTATGCAGAATGCTATACATGCTAGTGACATCAAATGATCAAATCCATGCCACATAGGGAGTTGATGGACCGTGGCTACACTACACTCTTCACAAGTTTATAACTATACTCTGTTTAAAATATTTAAGGCTTATAATTTCACATTTCTGGTTGACAGAAGCAATTGTGCATGCAAGAAAATCCTAAGCAGGGAGAGGTCTAACGTTTACTGTCTGTGAAGTCTATGACTTGTGTATGGATAATACATATTAATCAGCTTATTGTAGCTTTACATTAATAACTATTATCTACAGCATTTCCTGTGGTAGAAATGCAAATACTAAAAGCAAATTAGATGCTAATAACAGTAAGTTAAAACATATCCTGAACCTTTGTGATAACATGACTCCATACTTTGTAAGCTATTGACAAGCATCAATGAATTATGTTTATGATTGAAAGCCTCCCGGACAGTATTTCATGTTTACCCTGACGAACATATTCGACAGAGAGCTTTTTATGGATTCTCTTTTTATAAATATATACTGCATACTTTATTATCAAGCCAAAAGTAAATGATATTATATTCAAATTAATGACTGCATTATTTATTACTTTATTTTGGTGCATTCTAAATTATTTTGTAGAAATGCAGCTTAGGGTTGTATAATACAAATGTTTTAATGTTGTTTTTATCTAGCCCCCCCCCCAAAAAAAGTGTATGTTTAAATTTTACTTAAAATACACAGTGGAACTCCCTTCCAAACTGCACCATATAAGTGCCACTAATTGCT
This sequence comes from Mixophyes fleayi, assembly GCF_038048845.1. NCBI lineage: Eukaryota > Metazoa > Chordata > Amphibia > Anura > Limnodynastidae > Mixophyes > Mixophyes fleayi. The sequence continues at coordinate 254,020,584 of NC_134402.1, forward strand.
TTGGTTATGCGTCAGTGCTCCCATATGGTTTCTCCAGCACCTTTTGTCTACTGTGTGGTCTTGGAGATGCTTCTGCAGCCTAATGGTTTTAAGTTTGTGGGGAGGCAAAAAATTCGGAAGAGACGCACTGTGACTCATCAATTTAGAAGTACTCCTTTCATTTAACACATCTATATTTTTCGACTAAAAAAATGCTTGGTTTAACCTCATTTATATTTTATACATCACGAGTGTGCAGGGACATCGGAACTTTCTACCACTTGTTAATTTTGCATGTTTGAATGTTTTATTACATTAGGTAAAGTATGCTAAGTAAGGAATGTCCATACCCCTTCATCTCTATTTAATAAGCTTGCTCCACTAAAAAAGATCACATTTTTACATGGTTGCTTAAAACTAAGCAGCCTCATGCACCTACTCTGTAATTAGCAAAGAACTCCCACGCTCTGTCCAACTCCTTCAATCCACCAGTGAAACTTCTCCTTTTCTGCAAATGTCACTATCTTGCTCCACAGACATAAGCTTTTTGGTGGAAATCTAGGCACACCAATGCAATGCAATGACCTCCTCCTTTAAAAAAGAGTAGAATGGAGTCCCAGGCTACAAAAGATTAACCCAAGTGGTTTGTTTTAGCACTGAAAAGCCCAAAGTGCTTTGTGTGGCAGGGGCACACAAACATGCACAGATAGCCTTGCAGGCACAAGCACATACATATACTGTACTACAGTACCCCAAACACGTCCAGTTGAAAGAGACCACATTTTTTCATGTTGACCTATGAAAAATAACCTCTTAGGTCTTCTTGAAAATTGATATATTCATTATTATTTTACTAAAGGCATTTTATTGTAGCATTTATGATATATATTGTATGTGTTCCTCCTTATTGCTGCCACTCTACGTGCTTGTGATTACATCATTTAAATGACATCCAATTAAGAGTGTCATTTTCCCTAACTTATAGTATTCTATGGTGGAGGGGAAGCAGGGATGTGCTCAAAATGTTAAACGCAAAAGTCAACTATGATCACAATCTCTGGAATTGCAGGAAAATTACAAAACTACTGATTTTATTAATCATTAATTTATTATCAATTAATAATACCTTTGGATTATGAATTGTAAAAAAATGTGAATCTCTCCTGTTTGCCAATTTCAAATATTGGAAAACAGACTTTTCATGCTCTGAATTGTACCCTATATTAATAGTACTAGTGACCATCGCAAAACAAGTGAAACTAAAGCAATGGAAGTCTGCGGGTCCCTCCTTTGTAAGCAAACAAATGGTTGAATTACTGGATATACTTTATCGTTACAGAAAGGCTACTCTCCCAGACATAGAAAGAGGGGTTAAAAAGTTCTACAAAAAGATGGGATTTATAGAGGGAATCAGATGAGAATGTACAAACCAACGTCTTAAAATATTTTTGAGTCTACTGAATGATTTCTACGTTGATAAATGGTTATTATCCCTGCTCCATGGCTTCTTCCATCCTTTATTTTAAACATCAATAGTGAAAATGACCATCTACCTTGTTGACTTTTCGTCTCGTCCCCTTCTCATTTAATACTGTGCCCTCCCTACAGCATGTTTACAATCTACTATTTTGCTAATTATGAATTTGTGAATAAGATTTTCAAAGAGAAAAATGTACATAAAAATGAAAATTGGCTTGAATCACATGCTATTGTTTGCTGTAACTTGATTTGTGTTCTTTATTCGTTATTTTAATTGACTTTAATTTTCCTTTATGAATTATAGATTTTTCATTAATTTTATTTGAATAGTGATTTAGTTAAGTTTGCTATGAAGAACCAAGTTATTTAAAACATAACAAAACAATGTATATGAGGTTGATGGAATGCTTTATTTGTTATACACTTTATTGTTATTTCTTTTGCAATATATTAAATAAAAAAGACTTTAAAAAAATGACATCCCTCAGTGCACATGAGCCAGTCTCACATTTCCCTGCCTTCCTTTTTCTAAAGCATTTTGTATAACCTTGAAGTAAATAGGATGGTTTCATTTCACTGATAATTTAGAGCTACATTATCTCCACTCTATTAATTGTATTGGAGACTCTTCTTTGTGTATATGTTTATCTGAGTCCAAATGCCTTATTATTAGACGTAGTTTAAAAATGTGGGAACTCAAGGGCACTACTCCCAATACAATAACATGTTCAGGAGGGGGCCGTGCTCTTTTGGCCTGATGCAGAGTCGGTCGCAAGTCCAACTGACACTTTTATCCAAGGATCCATCTCAATTTGCATTCAGACTGAGACTAATTTTCCCCTTGCACCTCTCTGTACTTAGAGAGGTAGAACGGGGAAAGTAGTGGGCGAGCCTAGCAATGTAGAGGCGGGTTCACGCACTTTACATGCTATGCTGAGTTGACAGCAGCCATAGATAGATCTCTAGAAGAAGTATATTTAATGGGCACTTTCTCCTGATGCAACAGACCTTGCTGTATTAAAAAAAAGAAGTAAAAAAAAATAATTACAAACAGCTTAACCAACTCCACTGTTTACGGGCACAAAAGCAGGTTTCTTTTTTTTACATTGATTTATTTATCTCGGTTACAGAGTCGCCGTGACTGATATACTTAAGTATCATGAACACCGGCCCATAAGGCAGATAAAGAGGTGTGTTTGTGCAATTTGCATAGTATTCTGAGTTGAATGGATCTTTAGACTTAGAGGGGTATATTTACTAAACTGTGAGTTTGTAAAAGTGGAGATGTTGCCTATAGCAGCCCATCAGATTCTAGCTGTCATTTTGTAGAATGTACTAAATAAATGACACCTAGAATCTGATTGGTTGCTATAGGCAACATCTCCACTTTTTCAAACCCACAGTTTAGTAAATATACCCCGGAATCTTTTGTAAATTACGGGATGCAATTTACACTTAGAATTTCAGTGTCAATTGCATCCAACTCCACATCAGACCCTTTGTGTATATTAGAGACTCAGAAATTATTTCAATGATAAGTGTTTGCTGGCACAAAAGAACAGAATAAGAAAAAATGGTATCAAATTTCATTCACTTATATTCCCATTACATTTTTCACTCTTAAATGTTCACTTCGACCACTGGCGCACACTATGGGGGGAATTCAATTGGCAGTGTTACGGGTAAAAGTAACGCGGCCTGCACATTATTACGGTAATAATGCGCTTAATTACCGTTATTATGGTAGTTTTAACACCGGCTTGGAGCTGCGAGCATAAAGCCAGGCTAAAACTACCATAATAACGGTAATAGTTTTAACGCTGCGCTAATTCGGGGGGGAACTGAATTCCCCCCTATATTTTTAACAAGGTTTAACTGATACTGAAAAGGTATTTGTTAGCAAGATAGTTAAACTATACATAAAACTCAGTGTTTCATACATTGTATGAAAGTATTCACAGTGCAGCCTCTTGCAGTTATATGTTACTTTGTGGATTATATCCTTTTACCTAATTTAGAGAGTTTTAGAGAAGACAGGAAAAGGCTCAGATTTCAGCTTCAGAAAAGGAACTCTGGTGGCATGCCAGTATGTAAACAGCATACGTACGCTTAAACATTTGGTGAAAAATGTTCATTTTCTTGCAGTAAATTCTATGCAGAACTACAAATGGATACCATCTATTACAAACATTAGCATTGTGTTTGATTAAATATTATTAGTACAGTATGTCATTTCTAGCAAGATTTCTTACTTGTACACATAATTAAATTGATGTTACTGTGTCTGACCCTTTCTCTTTTGGGAAATTTAAAAAGCAAGTTTGATCATTGCTTACAACAGTCTCCAGCTGATGTATGTGTTGTTCTATTTTTTGTGGCGTTGACATGTAAGAATACACGGAGATATTAAAATACTGCAGGATACTAAATCAAGAACCAAGAGCATGTTTGTTTAACTGAGCCAAAAGTTTCTGGCAAGCGAGCACTAAAGATCTCTAGTAAACACAACTAAACTTTCATTGTAGATGTATTTTGTAGACAGAGTATTGAAAGCAAATCTGCCCCTTTATACAGGTTTTGGTCTGAATTCATTTACTTTTGTGAATAGAATGAATATGCTTAATTGCACACACAGTCACATTTGGTTAAGTAAGTAGAAAAAAAACACATGGGGGATCTAATGAAGTTCAATTTGCAGAAACAGTAATGAAAATTGCTATTTTTTTTTAGTTATTTATAGGTTATTAAAGGCACATTGACCTCTAAATTGCTAAATATTGCAAAATCACAGCAGTCAGTGATTTCTCGAGTATCCAGCATAGAACTGGGGAAATCTATTAAAGATCAAGTTAGCAATTTGCTGTGGAAATCGTTAAAAAAAAATAGTCATTGGTTAAAAAAATAAAAAGTAGGCATATATGGAGCTATTCCAATTAATGTCATGATCCATTCATTTCTCTAGAATTTCTACATGTAACAAAAGCACTGGAAACCCCATAAACCTGGTATATCTTGTTTTATTAATTGAACAAGATCTCCAAAATTTAAATTGACTGATTTTTTTGAGAAAATCTAAGTTTGACAGATTTTAATTCATTTTGTAATGTATTTTCTCCCGTAATGTATACAGTTTAATATTATTGAAATGCCACAGGCACAATATTATCCAGCATCATTTTGTTTTAAAGTTGCCCTGGCAAATCTTGTTGCTTGTAATATGTTAATGTTTTTGTTTATTTTAGAAAATATTTAGAAAATCAAAATCCAAATGTTTTGCAGTTTGGAAATACAATTTTGGTATTTGGTTAAAAAATGTGAAAACATTTAAATTTGCAGGCATATCATCAGAATATATAACCATATTTTTTTTCAAACTGATTTGTGGATTAATACAACATATTCAAATTTCAAAACAGCCACTCTGATTTGCTCAGATTATTAAAATGCATTTAAGCTGCATTAAACCAATGTTGCAAAACCCTAATTGAGAAGGAAGAAATTACCATTCTCTTAAAGTTTCTAATAGTGAAATTGTTTGCTGTTTCCAGAACTTGTGTGACACTACAGCTACAGACAGTAAGTATACACAGACACAATAGCAGCACAAAAAAAATACATTTCTGTAGGACTATAAAATTGGTGAATGGTAGATGTACACCTGTGATGGGCAACTGGCCTCCCTAGAGTCGTATTGAGCACTCCAAGCCTTCACCTGTGCTCTCAGCTCATTTCATATACCCTGTTTGTCCTTTTCTCTGGTTTATGATCCATTGGCCACAGCTCTTATTCTTTGCTTTATGCCCTGCTGTGCCTTACTAGTTTTAAGTAAGAGCTGGAGCTACAGGTGAAGCTTTGTAGATGATAAAAGAGAAAATACGACTGAACTTGATCTTATTATTTGCCTGGAGAAGCCCATTACCAGATCATGTTACCTTCTCCACACAATGCAGAGAGGTCATGCAGTGCCAGCAGCACATCCTAGATCACAGAAGCAGTCTGCACAACATGAATTCCCTCCTTCTTCCACTTGAAAGCATTGCATGATTCCAGCTTATGACATTAAAACAAGGTAAGATTTTAGGCACGTCCTGTTATGCACCACTATCTTGCAAAGTTGTGGTTTATTTTTTCCCAAGACTGTATTATGGGGAACATTAAAAACAATAAGCTCCACAGGTTGGCGGATGGAAACCTCTGCAGAATTTTTTGTACCTCTTCCAGCCTTATACTTAATTATAAAAATCTGGTGGAAAATCTGATCACCTGGTACACATTGAATTGTCAGATGTCATTGTTATAGCTTGTAACATTTAATTATCTAATGTTAAAATTATAGTTGCCTACTCTCCCGGAATGTCCGAGAGACTCCCGAATTTTTGGGAGTTCTCCCGCACTCCCGAGAAAGCAGGCAAACCTCACAGAATCAGCTATCTCTGTTGAAGTGGGTGGGGCTAAACGGTGCATCATGGCCCCACCCCTTGCTGCGATTGGTAGAAATTGTCAACGATTGACAGGGGATGGGGCCTAACAATGCAATTCACATGGCCATGCCCCCTCGACGGACCCCCTCCCGGACAGCTTTCTTGAAAAGTCGGCAAGTATGGTTAGAATTATAACATAAACAAGTATGTGCATGTACAGTTAAACAAATTTTACGTGATGCAAAACAATGTGATGAGCAAATACATCTAACCCTAAATCAGAACGTTCATATTGTAAATGCAAATGTTAGTCTTACATTCTCTTCACTAAAACCTTTAAAGTGAAGGTCATACCCAGTCCATGATTTTTGTAAACAAATTCTACCAAATTCTTATTTTCAAAATTAACATTTTAGTTCGCTGGAGGTCTGTAGTCTTTAAACTATGTGCACATTCTGTTACTCTGAAATGCACTAAGCTAAGTGATGGATGTCTTCTATTCCTAATTTATTAAACTGATATAGTAAAATATACTGCTGTGTTAGTCTAGTTCGGGAGAGCATGACATTATTAAATGATACACAGCATCTGATTAAAGACAGGAATATGCCTCAGAAAGTGTCTACATTTGTGCTCATAATGTCCTTTTAGAGAGACGTTGAGAAGACTCTCTCCAAAGACCAAGATCTCTGGAACATCTGTAGCGATACCTAAATGGCAATCAACTTCAGAATTATATCGTTTGTTGCCCAATGTCGACATCTACATCTCCACAGAGATGAAAGGGAGATACATAGATGAAGTTACATTCCCCTGCATTTATTTGTGATGTGGCTAAAAAATATATTTCAAATATAGTTTCAACTATACCTTTATTTTCTAAAAAGCAGCTATAGCTGGTGGTGAAAAAGCATTGTGCTGTAGGCACAAAAATCCACAAGTACTGTAACTAAGATTTTCCATTATACCCTCAAGAAAACAAGAGAGAAAGCCAACTATTTCGCTTGATGTAAAAAACCAAGGAAATGTTTCAAACACTGTTAATAAAAACATTCTCTTATCTGGGCTTTATGTGCTCTAATAGTTTAATGCATGAATCAGTGGCAATATGGTTCTGCTTAGAAAAACTGAGTCATTTACAACAAAATAAGCAAATTCATCACCACTTAGTGGAGCGAAAACATGTTTAGACATAGTTTATATATTAGCACTGTGTTGTTTTCAGTGTAACGTGACACATTTAGTTATTTAGAGTGCAAGAAACTTGACATATTTGTTTTGTTTCCTAGAACTTTCATTCCCATAAAAATAAATGTACTCTCTGGAAATTTTGTTATTACTGAACAATTTGAAAAACCAGCAGTTATAGTTATTCTAATCCAACCGGCACCAATTAATGCTACCATTCATTTAATATATATTTATAGTATTAAGAAACAGTACTGGGTTAACCAACCAAACAAATGCTGCCTGTGATCTTGGTGACAAATCATTTTAATCTGCTAACTGTGGTCGGAATGTATTGCTAAACTATCCAATCTTCCTTTGGTAATTTATTAACGTTTCAGACACTATGGGTGTGATTCAGAGTAAGACTTAAGGCCGTTTGTGTAGGTTTTTTTGTGCATTTTTTCCCCACTGTACATGCTCAGAAAGTGAATGTACACAACTGTGTCTGAGTCATTAAGGCCTGCATACTGAACGCAGCATGCATTTGTTTTAAACGCACGTAAAACGTAACAAGGAATGGATCTCAAGGTACGAGTGGTGATGACTACGGGTATAGGTTTACTCTGCTCTTCTAGACTGCTGGATACAATACCTATGTGGAATATAAAATCACAAAAGAAGGCATAGAAAAAAAATCAATTAATGTTATATGTCAATATTATAGTAATTTATGATTATAGATGTAATTTTCTACTAAAGTTTCTACTGTACATAACAGACATTTTACAGTTTCTGTTGATTGCAAACACATGTTATAGCATGCATACGATACTGACATAACCAGGACACATGTTATAGCATGCATACGATACTGACATAACTAGGACTCAGGACTTAGACTAGACCTCTAGCTGGAGCAAGAGATGTGGCAGAAAACCACTCTACCTTAGCTACTTTTGTGTATGCTCCAGTTCGCTTTGGACATGGCTGCACGGAAATACCCTTACCATACATTGCCTACATTTTTACATGTTAGTAAGTTGAATATAAGTGTCTGGGGTGTTTCAGTTGTTAAGCATTTGCTATTCATTTAGACCTGGATGCATCTTCGATGCTGAATACGGCTTACATACACATACAATTGCGTGCAAGATTTTCAGTCGCAAGTTACACAGACGCTTGCTTTCCACCCAGATAATAGGGCAAGTAATATATATGCTATTCATATAGGTACATGTACCTGATGCATATATGAAAACATGGTATTTTTGTTTCTCAAGAATAGGGTTGTATGAAAATGAAGTTCGATACTCCACCTTTCAGCTAAATTTTGGTTTAAAAGGTTAGGATTGTTGCAAATTTCCTTGTCTTCTAAAATATAATATAAAACAGAATGATCCCCTTGACCTCAGGGTCAGCACTGTTTAAAGAATTACCAGGCTTAAATTTTTAATGATACCCATCTCAGCTGAGAAGCTCATTTGCAGGGGCACTCACCACTTTCAATAAAACAGTCCCCATAAAAGAATAATTAAAAGATGGTCAACTTTTCCATTCCAGAGACCCCATTATAATGGGCAGGGACCCCTACTACCCATACCCAATATACAAAAGAGTCTGTGACTTATATTTCAATAAATTAATTCACTAATGATAACACAGTGGTTTATGTACACTTCTTTATTGTTGAAATGCTGGATGGATACCCGTTACACAGGAAAATAGATTTAAACACCAATATATATATATATATATATATATATATATATATATATATATATATATTTATATATATCACAAAAAGAAGATATGGTATATCATTCCACCACATAAAAATAGTTAAATAGTTGCTACATACTCCATGGGGGTGTGGGGGGCTTCGGTTACTCTGCCCACTATATATTCATTTTAATATAAGAATTATATTTAAGGGGAATTTTTTTAATTGTTTATTAATTTACTGTCTGTTGCTTTGTAAACTAGGACATTGTTACCCAGTTCTCCAGGGGGATTAAATTATTTGTTGCATTTTTTTATGTGAATATGAAATAGCTCATAAATTACTTTTGCTGACAGCGAATGTCTGATATTCTCATAAATTTCAGAATCGGACAAATCGTTTCAACAATCTCTGGTCAAGAACAAATAAAATATACTTTTTTAAATAAAAAGAAAAGAGTCATTTCATAAATGTGGTCAGTGAGCATAGTTTCAGGGCAAAGGTGAATTGTTGGGAGTAGTAGAGAATAATCAGGAGAAATTAGTTGTTTCCTATGGACAAGAAAGGGTTAGTAAGCATTTTTAAGTGGACTCATTTGTACCATATGTATCTAAAAAATGTGGTTTAAAATATTACCTTGAGCTCAAATCAATAATATTATCACTCACAAGGAAGGAGGTACTCAGAAGGCAATTTTGGAAAATGTTGACTCTGGTACAGCTGGAACAAAAGAAGGAGATGGGTGTGAAGTGTGTATTGTACAAGTGGTTTAAGTAAAAATGTAAATAAAATTCATACTCATCAAGTGAGAGCCAGCCTTCAATTTAAAAGATGATCGACTAATGTTTGCACCTCCTCAATTTTGGACTATGAAAGAGAGAAAAGCCACTAAACCAGCTTCCCGCCAACTCTTACAAATGGAACAAAATGCTCTGCTTCCAAACTTTCTGCTTAATTACTATTTCAGTTACCTGTGCTGAATTAATGCATTAATTGGTGTTAAATAAAACACCCTTTTACTCATTTATTAATCTATCTATCTATCTAAAAATGTTTAATTATGTAAAGGGAAAATACAATACATTGATTTATTTTAAGCTTCTTTGTCATATTTGTCTATGTATCCAATTTAATATCTTCCTCAGCATTCTTACATTTATAATTAACTAATGAGCTGAATGTAAACAAAATTTTAATATTAAAAATGATATTTTACTGAAGAAAATTGCAAAGTGATATCATTCATGTTTTGATAAAATGTATTTATTTTCCTGGCAGTAAATGCTACTCTTGTGCCATGAAGATTGTGGATTTAAGAGTTTCCCCACTAGATGGTAAGCATCCTCCCCTATCTAAATAGTTGTCCTATTTCATTTAAAAAACATCATCATCATCAACAACAACAACAACAACAACAATTTGGGATGTCAAATTTAAATAGGTAGAATCCTAAAGCTACAACTCAGCTGAATAAAAGCAATTCATACTAAACAGATTTTATACAAATTCTGAACCTTGTTAGTCAATTTATGCAATATGCAAAATACATACTATTTCAAAAAATATATCATTAAGCTAAACCTTCTAGTAATATTTTTTAAATAAGCTGTTATAACTATGTAGCGTTAGTTATTCATAGCATGGTAACTGTTGTAATCATAGAAACATGTACTGTACTGTAGTCATTAAAATTAGATCCTACCATCATGTTTAAATGTCATAGGTAACTTGGCAGATTTAATATCACCCCTGTTCCTAGTTATGAGATATGGTTATGTGTGTTGTTGTTTTTTTTGTCAAAACACACAACACTATAATATTAACTATAATATTGATCTATTAATATGCAAGATACTTTCTGAAAGTAAATAATAAGAGAGATACAGACCAAACAACTTTTTGTCTACTTAATATACATTTTAATAGTATGCACTTGTCTTATATTTCTATACTCCGCCTAGCAGTTGATAACTTTACCATTCACATTATTTTGCCTACTAAGATTTACCTTATCACCATGAAATAAAGATACAAGACTCTTGTTTGGCATATGAAAGGTCACAAAATTTATTGAAGAGTAAATTTTAATGAGAATGGTGGCCAATATATAGCAATCCAATGAGCCTTCGGCCATATCCATAAACCATAAACTTCTTGAACTAAATATTGGAACACTTGTAAGTGGTGGAGCCCAACTCTACACCATTTGGGTCATTAGCTGAGGCCCGACCGACCAAGCGATCCCCCCCAACTACCCCGAGGTTAGTAAACTAATTACCCATCCCTGTTAGTGGAGAGTGTCTAACACGCCAAAATCACTTTTTTGGAAACATTCTCCTGAACCATCAGTGGCATCCCCCAGGTCAACTTGAAATTCTTAGGAGAAGCAGCCTGAACATTCCCACTAACAAGGCAGATTAAGACGAACCCTGTCTTCCAGAAATTTGTCACTGCCCCACGGCACATCCATCAAGCATACCAGCCTGAGGCTGCATCGCTATCAACCACACTCACATCTTTACAGCCCAGTCAATCACACGTAACCCAATCTTGCTTTTTTGTTTTTTTTGTTTTCTTTAAGTCCATTGTAGTGCCTCCACATAACTCCTTTAGAGCGTAAGTATATGCCATGTATCAAGAATATGTACTTCACCAAATTCATAAGCTCAACATGAGCCATCTCCAAATAAAACAGACATAGAACATCAGACTCCAATATGCATCCTCTTCAATGCCTGAGTGCGCTCTAGCAGCAAACAAAGCAGCTTTAGCCTTTCTAGTACATGTCCTCGAAGTGGCCAGCACGAATTCCATCATGTACCTTACTTATGATGTCCTTAAGGACTGCTGCATCAGCATTGCGCACTACATCCTCACCCGCCTTACTCAGCGGATTCCGTTTTTTTTTATTATTATTATTTAATTTATTTATTTTCATTATTTTATGACCCCTGTACAGCACACCACATAAAAATCTTCACCCGCATTAACTTGCAGGCCCAACCACTGACACCCGGCATCACAATGGGGATTAAAGTCAAGACCATTGTATTAGTACAACACATAAACTTCTTCACCCACATTAACTTGCGGCCCAACCACTGACACCCTCTAATATAGCAGGGATTAAAGTCAGGACCGTTGTATTAATACAACATGTAAACATCTTCATTCGTATTAACCTTCAGGCCCAACCCCTGACACCCGGCATCACAGCAGGGATTAAAGTCAGGACCATTGTATAAGTACAACACACAACACATCTTCACCTGCATTAACTCATGGACCCAGCCACTTACTCCCGGCCTCACAATGGGGATTTAATATATATATATTATTTTTTTATATATATATTATACTGTATATGTCCCACAGGACTGCTGTATTAGCACTGCACACAAAAATCCTCACCCTCTTTGCCTACGGTGCCTTTAGCAAAAGTCCTGTCATGGCGGCAGGGACCGCCCAAGTTTTTCTCAAGAAGCCGTATCAACCTCTCATTACTGTTCCTGGAACCTACAGAAAAATACACTTTTCAGAAGAAGAGCCCAAACCCGGGGTATCCCCAGAACCCACATTAAATACACGCTCACAAATATCCCACATGGTGTAATGCTGCGATAGTGCAGGTTACAGGTAGAGCAATTGGAGATCAGGGGAGTTAAATTCAACTGAATGTGCAGAAGAGTTAGCTAAAGTGAAAGAAGCAGTCAATGAACTGGACACTGCCATATCATCAATTGCTGGGGCAATAGCGCTTAAAACCTGTGCTGTTAGGGATGCAGGCAAAACTGAAGAGGGGGGAGGGGCATGCGGCACTAACACCATGGGGCTGCTTAGCAAATGGGGGGAACAGTAACGAAAAACTGATCTGCTGCCAAGAGGAAGTGTGTGAAGGCACATCTTTAACATTTAAATAATTGTCCTAAACATTTGCAATTACACCTGCCTGAACTGATTATAGTATCTTAGAATAAAAGGAACTGATCCTTCTAAAGAGAAGGGGAGAGAGTGTGAAAACTAATGCTGGCTCATCACTATTACCAATGATTACAGGGACAGGGGCGACGCTAGGCAGAATTATGTTATTATTACAGAATAACAAGAATTACTTGTCCGGATTCCTGCAAGCGAGGGAAGTAGGGGGAGCAATCGCAGCAGAGACTTGCCATGAAGCAACAAATGGGGGACTCCGGGCAGCCTCTATGAGGCGATACAGGGGGGACCCAGGGTCTCCTCAGGTGCAGCATACCAGAGGACATAGCGAGGGGCGGGGCTAAAAGCATAACAGACAGGCTACAGAAAAATTAGCAAAGGATATGTCGAAAAAGAAATTAACAAAAATAAACAACAAGCAGAGAAAGAAAATAAACAAATAATGAGTAAATAGTGAGGAAATATTTAAATAAAAGGATCAAGAAAAAGAAACCTAGGTGCAAGGCAAAATTTATTGGTTAAAGAGAAAAATGACAAGAGAAAATATAGAACAAAACAACAAAACTAACAAATTTTATAGAAAATAAAGGGAAAAATTTAAATAAGAGCACAGTAAAATCACTATCCACCAATACTTACCCACCAAGTCAGTCAGGCTATACTCACCAATTTTTCAGAAGGCAAGAGAAATCTGTCACTTACCCCACATAAAAGCCTTCCCTAATTCAGCTCCGCCCTGAGCCCTTTAACTGATTGGCTAATGATTACCAAACCCCTCCATGTTAAGTTAACTTTTGGTAAGCTCAATACTTTTTCTATAAATATAAACAATTTAGGTGTTTATGCAACTTCGGGCCAATACCTTCCCTCTGTTATACTTATTTAATGTGCCATCTCGATGAAAGCCATCTACCACATACCTTAGCCACAGTGGTATGATATTAACTCCACAATCAAACTGGAGATATGATGCTTCTAATTTAAAAGTAGTTCCTATTAATTTAGGATATCCAGGAAGTAAAAAGTACCCATTCTTTTTCCAAACTGGATCTCAACATTCCAGGATCGGGCCAAGCTGCAGATATGCTAAAAACACTAGCAGCAGTTGGTAGTCCAAGTCATAAGAACATGTAGGATCTGCCAACTGCCCTATTATGGTAGTATAGTTACAATTCTAGGGGACTGTATCACATGACTTTTGTCCAGATTGCAGGAACCGTCAGAAGGTATGTTCCACTGTTCTGCTAGTGGAAGGGAGAGCAATGTGCCACTAATTCACAACTGCCACTTGATGGGGGAACAATAGCTGTCAGATAAAGCATTCCACAAGTATGCAACCTCTTGCCCTCTAGTGCTGGTGCAAAGTCCCATCATCCCTGGGTGTGCTGTGGTTTGTAGTTCCTGCATGCTAGGGGTGGGTAAGGAATTTCCTTTGTGAATATGATAATGTCTGAGTGGTAGCCAGGGGGCAGCAGGGAATTAATTTCTGTAACTCACACTTTATCGGTGGATTGGATGAAGGCTTCAAGAGATGGAGTTCTGTGTTATGCCCATGTGAGGAAAATTAAATGTGCTCAGTGCTAGCTTTCTGGGGGACTATATGTGTATAGGTGTATTTGTATCATGAGGTTGACTATGAGAAGAAAAAATTAAAAATAATGTTAGTGACTGGTATAAAGAGCCATCGGAAAGGAGTTTTGACATGAATGGATTGTACGCAAGGCAGGCTCCTAATAAATATCTTGCCTAGTGCAATATGTTGTCTTAATCTGGCTCTGGTGTGACATGTTGCTCCTGTTTTTTTCAATATTTTTTTTTAGTAGCGACAAGTTACCCATGTGCCATAAGCCTAAAGTGAATTTGTTGAGGCTTTCTGTGGTGCTTCTGCCATGTGGGCATTGTTAGAACCTTCAGTGCTAACTGAGCTACATAATTGAACTATGGACTCTTATGCAAAAGTGAGAGTCCATATACACAGAAATCATAGACCGCAGATAAAGAAACATGGATGTTATATGCACATCATTCCTATGTTCTGTATATCTATTTTCTCTCATCCAGAAATAGAGTATGCAGCTTAGTTTGCAGCTGTGATTGGGCCACATCTTAATGGGACTCAAAATGCCGGCATGCCCAAGACCTAATTCCAATTACAAAATGTTTTTCACTGCCAATTCATGAAATCAGAGTAACATATATAAGACACTTATTATGTTACTTCCAGATTGGAGATGCCATGTTTGCAAAACTTATTTCCAATGATTAACTCATACAAGTGATGTAGACGCCAACATGACATATAACACTTGAAGGATGGTGGTTGCAGTAATTTTAGAAAGACTGTGACCAGTTCTCCAATTGTTTTCAAAACACAGCTGTTTTATGATATGGGGTCAGCATGTCCACAGCTGTCATGTGAAAAGAGCACTATGAGGGACTCCAGTCAGAAAGCATACTGTGTGGAACAGAAAGAGAGGAGGGGTGTAGGCGAGGTGAAGCAAGGACACTTCTTACAACTGACTGACTGCTTCATTAGCAGGAACTGGAGGACTGCCAAGACATTCCAGATCAGTGTATTTGCCTTTAAGACCTCCTTGGTTTCATTTCTTTTCATTCTTTTTATCTAGGAGGATCAAATGTCATTTTGTGCAACGTTTTCTTTGAGGTTGATCTTTTGTATGCATTACTGATATTCCCATATTGTGTCAAAAGGCCAAGAGCCATTTAGTAGCTATTCTTGTTTGCCTACATGTAATCATTTGCACATCAAAATAAGTCATAACAATTGTTTTCTCTTACTTCATGAAAAGGTGGCATAAAATATAGTAGCTTTACTTTAAAAACTAGTGATGGTTTTCAAAACATACCAGTTTTATTTTCCTCTCTTTATGTCACTGTGGTTATTTTTATTCATTCCTTGTTTATTCTGCATTTTCCCACAGCTAATTTTTCCTGCAGATCTGGATTTGGAGGGGATCCCTGTTTGAGGTGCAGGTGTGCCAGAGACCTCCTCTGTGTAGTTGCTACAGCAACCAGTCTGTCTAATCTTCTGAATTAGAAAGAGGAGAAACAGAGAGAAAAGCCATCCACCCCCGTCTGCTTCATCTTATGAGTCTAAGAGAAGGATGTGGTTTTCAGGCATTCCACATAATCCCCAGCCATTACCCAGGCAACAGCCACATGGCTCTGGTGTGCACTGACTGTGCAGAGAAAGAGGACCCTGTCTGAAGTTAGTTTCATAACCTCTTCCAAGCTTTTCAGTCAACTCTTTCAACATATCTTTCTTAATTCATATTTCGTTTTACATTTTCAGCCATAGAAACTTTCACAGTTATCTCTTTAACCCTTTTAAATTAACAATTGTTTAGAAATGAATGTGGATTGCAGTTTTAAATTTATACATGACTTAAAAATCAAGCTATATATACTAGCATTCAATATTTTAAAGGCTGTGTAATACTGAGCTGAATGCTGAACAGTATACATGAAATAACTGACGCTATTCATATGATATCATGTTAACAGTAAACAAAATTATTTTACCTTCATGTCTCATATGTGAAAATGATAAAATTATAATTTAGGAGTTTAATAGTCATATAATTAAAGTGTGCAATATTTTATGATAAAGCTTGAGCAGATGCGGAATTAGGCCAACTTTTATATATAAGTTTGTTTGTCACTAGTTCTTATCAGTTATGTGTTTATCCAGATGGATGAAATGTTCCTAGGGGGAATCTGCCATAATGCGTGTTTTCCAAACCGCAGTTTAAAAGTGTCTTTTTTGTGCAGTTTTTTTGATGGCCCTATATGTCAGAATAGAAGTATTTTATATTGGATTATGTTAAAAAAACTGTAGGGACAGAAAGAGCAGAGCAGCAGTGGAAGAACATTTTACAAGGAAATTTGCTGCATGCAAAATAATTTATAGGGGTGAGAGCGTAGATTGGAAAACACCAGTCAATAGGGAATTGCAATAGTAAATGCATTAGAATTAAAGCTTCTGTAGTGTCTTGTGTGAGATATGTGCATATCCTGAAAATGTTTCTAAGGGGCACATTTATCAATCATCGGCAAAAATAAAAAATAGTTATCAATCCTTATCGCATGGATAAGAATTGAACTATTTCTCAAATTTATTAAAAACGTATCACAGAAACAGCAGTTCCGATAAAAAAATCACACTTACCCTGCCTCTTCGGAACGCGATGCCCACGGATCTCCTCCAGGTCTTCTTCACTTGTCTTCTTGCAGCAATTGCGCATGTGCAGTTCGAAAAACTGCACATGCGCAAAAAAACATCCCTGCTCTGTCTCTGCAACTATAGTTGCAGAGAGAGCGGTGAGTGACAGGGAGGGATGTATGTGACCCCCCCACACATGCGCTGTCCAGCTCTGCTCTTCGGAGCCACGATATCTGCTGCGATGCACCTTTCATAAATATGCGGAGGACACAGAGGGACCTTAATTTCACGGTAAGTGCACTATTGTGCTTTCTTAAATATGCCCCTAAGATGTATATAACAGGATGTAGCTATAGATTGAATGTTGGGAACAAAGAAAAGTTCTGAGTCAAGCATAACACATAGGAAGCGAGCTTGAAAAGTAGGGTTAAATGTCATGTTGTCAACAGAAATAGAGATGTCTCATAGGTAACTTCTATTAGCTGATGGGAATATTATTAGCTCAGTTTTTGAAAGATTGATCTTGAGGTGGTGAGAATACTTTCAAGATTAAATGGCAGAAAGACAGTCAGTAATACAGGAAAAGACAGATGGCGAGAGATCTGGAGAGGATAGATAAAATTTGGGTATCATCCGCATAGAAATGATGAATTACCTGGATCAAAATATTAGTTTTTGGCATTAATGCCAGTAGCCCAGTATATTCTGTTTTGTTAGGAAAATGTCCAATCATTATTCAGTCTCTGCCAATACCAGTTCTTGTGAAAGATCCTTCCTAGTTTCATGGCTCTTGCAGTAAAGAACTGTACCTGGAGATATTTTCTTCTAGCTGCAAGAGGTGACCCAGTATACTCTGTGATTACCTTCAATTCTACAGGTTGCGACAGAATTTTTAGTATACACCATTAATATATTTATAAACAGTGATCATACTCCCCCTTAGTTTGCTCTGATGTAAATAAATCTAACTTGGAGTTTTTGCTCATAGCTAAGATATTCTTTGTTCCTCCTTAGTTTTGTTACTTTACTTAATTTAGCCATTCTCTGCACAGTCTTTAATTCAAATAAAACATAACCTATCTAAGTTTCTTTGTAAGGATAAGACATCTTATATGGATTCTATTACACCACATCATTTTGTGTTATCTATAAACACAGAGGGTTAGATTAAATTCAACGTGCGGTGTCGCAATGTGTCTCTGGAACGGTCCGCAGGGACACACAGCTCCAGAGTTTTTAATAAAATCCCTGTACCCTGTAGAATTGTCTGTCGGCACCTTGCAGATAATTTAAACTGCCCCAGAGAAAATATAATTAATTCCCACATCTACATAATTTTTGAACACATTTAACAGCATTGGTTCCAAGACAAAACCTTGCGGTACAACACTTTCAACACTTTTACCCATTTTCCTGGTGCAGTATGGACCATTGATATCTATCTAGACAGAATTTTTTAGCCAGTTTTCTTTCCAGTTGCATATTGTTTTTTCTGGATCAGTAAACTTTAAGTTATACATTAAGCACATGTGAGGCACAGTGTCAAAATTGAAATATCTTATGCCCACTGCCAACACTCTGTCCAATGTACAAGTAGATTTGTTTGACAAGATTGGTCTTTTATAAATCCATACTGGCGGTTGCTGATAATATTATTTTCTAGAATGTAATACTAAATGTGGTTAACAAAGCCTCAAATAGCTTAACAAATATAGATATTAAATTAACAATTCTATAGTTATTAGGCCTTTTGAATATAAGTACCATATTTACTTATCACCAAACCATTGGTACCATACCCACTTGTACAGATTCTTTAAAAAATAAGAATAATGTTTTAGCAATAACTAAGCAAAGCTCTCTGAAGACACATGAGTAAACCCAATTGGGTTATTCAAATAATATGTGTAATCTATTTTGGACTAAGGTTTCTGTCAGACACAGGAGTACATTTGGTGTCAATAGCAGTTTTATATAGTATGTCCACAAGATTACTTATTCTGATTTATTGTCTCTAGTAATATACTTATTAAACATTTTTTTGTAGCAATCGTTTTATCATTTTCAATTTAGCCAGTTTGTCATTTTGCAGTTCTTGTAGATCACAAATAAAGATTCTATCCCTTCTGATTCATATTTTAAACAACCTTTTCTTTTTACCTCTCATTTTTTACCTTTAAAGATAAACATGTTGGTGTTCATTTTATTATTTTGTATTTGTTCACCACATGAATAATCTGGTAAATTAATTCATTTCAAATTGTTTTAAAATATTGCCTTTTTTGTTCTGTGTTTGTCCTAAGAAAAAATGATCCAGCGTGGGGAAATTAGCTTACTTAAGATTAAGGTGTATATTTACCAAACTGTAAGCTTGCCTATCTTGCTAACAAATGCCTTTTCGGTATCAGTTAAACTGTGCGCCAGTGGTCGAAGTGAACAGTTAGGAGTGGCAGTATGAAAAATGTAATGGGTATATAAGTGAATGAAATTTGATACCATTTTTCCAAACACCTTTCTTATCATTGAGTCTCTAATATACACAAAGGGTCTGATGTGGAGTTGGATGTAATTTACACTGAAAAGATTCCAGGGTATATTTACTAAACTGCTGGTTTGAAAAAGTGGAGATGTTGCCTATAGCAACCAATCAGTTTCTAGCTATCATTTATTTAGTGCATTCTACAAAATGATAGCTAGAATCTGATTGGTTGCTATAGGCAACATCGCCACTTTTAAAACCCGCAGTTTAGTAAATATACCCTAAGTGTTTTTTGTCGAACCAACATACACTTCTTACTTATATCTTAAATCAAAGTAGACTACATAATAATCACTATTTTTGAGGTTCTCCTTAATTTGAATATTTATAATAAGCTTTGAATTTTTTGAGATTACTTGAACCAACATAGCACTTTACTAGTTGATGATTCTATTAACTGACCCATGAAATTGTAGTGCAACGAACCTAAAATCATTTCTGATTTGCAGTGCTAGAGTTCTCCTTATACCAATCAATTTTAGAATATATAAAATAAACTCTAATGACAACATTGTCCAGTTGTGCAACCTTTTCTATCTTGTCCGTTCTGTATTACATTTTAAAGCTTCACCCATAATGTTTCAGCTACATCAATTGTCCATCAAAAAATAATCTTTCATACTCAATTTAAGAACACTTATAACAGACTCTACCATACTTTCTATTCACCCTATTTGTTCTGAAGAGAGCATAACTAGTATTATCCAATCAGGTTTCAACTATATAAATCAAATCATAATGTTCCTCAAATTTTGCTTGCCAGACTACTAGCATTTGTGATCCTACACTTAATTGGCACTTAACTGGCTATTAATCAATAGATTTTGCTACATTTATCTTGCCAGTTGTCATGGCCCTCATGCCCTCTGACTACACTTACATTATTCTCTGTCTTACTTATTTAACTCACTATATTCTACATGCCCGCCTCCTCACACCTAGGTTAACCCATTGGCTGCTTAAAATGCTCAGTGTTAATACCTTTTATCATTACACTTATACCTTTAAGTTAAACTTGATAACATACTTAACTAAAAATAACCACACGGACACAAGATATAATTTTGGCAAAAAAGGTTGCAGAACCAAGAACCAAGAGAGCCAGCCCACTATGCCAGGTTAATTTATAACCTCCTCCAAACCACTCCCCACAAAGTAATTGGCTGGCTGCAAATAACTGTTTAACCCCTAATGGTCAGTACTGACGAAGTATAACACAATATTTTAATTGCCCTCAGCTTATGGCTTCACTTAAACAAGTGTGAGTGGGGCTGGCCCTGTGCATGTAGCTCAAAGCTGCCACAGTTGGGTCCCACTTTCCCTGCAGTTAAGGGGTTGCAAAAAATCTGATGATTGGCCACTATGATCAGTGGATTTTCTTGTAGTGCTGCAGTGACCCACTCCCAATTCAGGGGCTATGACTGCAAGCAAGTTATTACATCATAACATATCCACTATCCAAGCGAGCCCCTAGACAGAGAGCAGTAAAAAATGCCAGAGATAAGTGGAGGCTACTTCAGAGCATTTATCTTTCAATCCTTGGATTTTAATACTTGGGAGTCCCATCTTTCAATGAGGGTGCTCTTGTTTAATAATTGGCTACTGATTGGTTTTTATCAGCAGGCAAAAAATAACTGTAACACCCCTTTTCCTAGCACTCTGAAAGGGGTGGTGAAATGTTGTCTCTCTCTTCTTTAATGCCTCCACCTGAGTCTTCTACACACTATGGTGTGGTGCGGACTGTAACTGAAACCACTAGGGGTTGACTCAGGAAGCACCTTGTACCTGACCACATTAACCTGAATAATAAGAGACCACACAGTGTGGTTATGAACAATCAACTGGGTGTTTATTTTGAGGAAAGCAAATGGGCAAGGCAGATTACAATAGGGGGAGATTCTGCACTGTGTAAGTAGGACAAAAGGGAAAATAAAAATCAAAGGCAACAGTACAGTGAACCGCAATAACAAACAAGATGGCCGCCACACGTGCATTCCCTGGTGCCCAAATTCTCCCAAAATTCACTCACACACAATGTGAAAAATATAAAGCATTAATGTTTTAACGCAGTAATCACAGTCCAAGCAATATTAAATAATTTGAAAGATTAACTAGTTAAGGTTGGTGCACTTGTAGAAACATTGGTATCCCGAGTTACTTAACTTGGGTATCTTTAGATGTAACTTGCATTAGATCTCTGATACTTGGAATGATTCGATATCTCTAACAGGTAACACAGTCTCTGATATATGTACAGATTAATGTTAGGAGGTCTAACTTGTAAAATTACAAGTAAAGAGTTCTTTTCTTACTGCAGCAATAGTGGTAGCACAGTGTTTGGTGTGTTATTACTTATATCTCTCATCCTGGATGAAGGTCTCAGCCACTTTTGGGTCGTGGACTACTTGAAAGCCTGATCTTGCTAGCTGTTCCTCTCTGCTAACACGTAATTCGCTAATGGCGGGAGTCTCCGTCTCCTCACATAGGCTCGCTTTGCTGTGTAATCTCCCTCTGGCTGCTTGATAGCTGATTTTCTGCAAGGATCTGTCTACAAGACTTTTCTTCCTGTCTATCCCCCCAGCTCTGACGCACTGCAGAGGCTGGCCTGTGCTTCACCCCACTTTCCATGGCAACATGATGTCCTGACTCTCCAGCATAATACAGTCTTGCTACATAACATTAAAGTTGATAAGTGGGCTCTAAAAGAGATAAAATCTCAACCCAAGCTACAAAATAAATGTGGGCACGGTCAGCTGCTCCTGTTTATTTATTACTGGCTGAAGGTTCTAAATAAAGGTATTAGATATATATTTGTACACCTGGCAACATTTACGTTAATTCAACTGATATAAAAAAGGAGATCAGCAGCTATTCAGAAAGACAGGACAATACCTCTTTTTCAACTGTTTACCCAACTACATTTTAGTAAATAAATAATATATGTGAAACATACTTGACAACTTATGGCAAGTATGATCCGGGAGCCTGGCTGGGAAGGTGGGTGTGCAGGGGGCGGGGCTCCAAAATCTCGTCATTTTGGCCCCATTTTGACGTAATGATGCAAAACATGCCATTTTACAGCGGGGCGCTGCGTTTTGGACCTAATTCGGGCAGATCTGGGAGATTGTCACACTCTCCCGGGAGTCTGTGAGACTCACGCAAAATGCGGGAGTCTCCCGGACATTCCGGGAGAGTTGGCAAGTATGATGTGAAACTGTTCCTCTATATGCTACCTCCCGTAGGCCATTGTGCATTCCAGACATGATTTACAAAGGAAATTGACCCCTCATTTGATGCAGTAGGTTGCATAGTTTCCTACATGTCATGCCTTCCTTTTCAAGGTACTCATCTAATATTTGAAAAAAAATTAAACCCACAAAAATCACACAAAAAGTAATAGTAGTATAGCAGGGGCTAGGGGTACAAATATAAAAACTCATCCCAGAGAAATGGAACAACATCATAAGACCGGCATCTGTTCAGAAAGGTATAATATTTTTTTCCCAACTGTTTGCCCAACTTTTAAAAAAATGTAATTTAAAAAAGTAAAAACAAATAAAAAAAAAATTGAAAAATGTGTTATTTTCAGCTATTGCACCACATACCATAAACAACTGTGCATGGTACTGGTTAAAGCTAAATGAACCTGAGAGCCAAATTTGTGAGTACAAGTTGCTGAAAGGGTTTCACTAAACTGGGACTGGTGATTTTGATTTTTACACTGCGGGCTAGATTTACTAAGCTGCGGGTTTGAAAAAGTGGAGATGTTGCCTATAGCAACCAATCAGATTCTAGCTATCATTTTGTAGAAGGTACTAAATAAATGAAAGCTAGAATCTGATTGGTTGCTATAGGCAACATCCCCACTTTTTCAAACCCGCAGCTTAGTAAATCTAGCCCTGGGTTTTGTACCCTAGGTAAGCTGTTTACATTTCAAACATTTACAGTGATAAAACCAAAGTTCGTTTTCACCATGCAATGTTCACCATGTAACTCACTAGGACCAATTGAATATTTGGCCTGTTTCCTAGAATTACCTTTCATAATTTGCTTGGTTTAAGTGGCATTTGTGATGTTATATCCGTGTTTATGTTACTTTGTGGTGAAAGAGTTTGATTAAGGGGAAAGACCATATGAGTATACATATTTTGACCATTTTTAGTGTTAGGTACACGTGATGTTTGGTATAAGAACTAAATGCAGTGATACCTGGCTCTCAAAATATGTTGTTGAAATAGTTTTTAAATGTAAAAGGATCTATGTTCCAAGAGAATGACATTTTAATATGGGGAAAGGACGATGGGAATGAGTACCTATTATAGTAGATATGTATGTATTTATGCGCGAGTATATATATATATATATATATATATACATTTTATTTTTTTTCTGATCTTCTACCTAATTTGGGGGGTCATTTTCTCTATTGCATATTTTCACTCTGCTATATACATAAGTAGTTGCACTCTATTATCACTTTATTTTTCTGTTAATTTGTATGAAGAGAGTAACGTACATTTATTTGTGCATATACTGTACATTTGTATGTGAGACACCTAGGGCTAGATTTACTAAACTGCGGGTTTGAAAAGTGGCGATGTTGCCTATAGCAACCAATCAGATTCTAGCTATCATTTTGTAGAATGCACTAAATACATGATAGCTAGAATCTGATTGGTTGCTATAGGCAACATCTCCACTTTTTCAAACCCGCAGTTTAGTAAATATACCCCTTAATGCACTTACTGCTCCACGTTTGTTATAGTATTAGCTGAAATCATCAGTCATATATAGAGATGTACAAATAGGTATTTACAGATTGCAAAATTTAAATGGTCCTATAGTCCTGTATATATAAAACAATAAAAAAATACACCTTTAAGAAAAATCCTTTAAGAGAAATGAAATAGCCCGTATTCCAGTCCTGATGATGTATATTCTATCCACAGTCTCTTGCAGCATTAGTTGTGACAGCTGTTTCTGAGATATGAAAACTTGTATTTTTTCAGAGCTGTGGGCTCTCATTGCTCATGTATCCAAGAGGGAGAGATCTCATTTGTCTTTTTACCACCATGTTGATGCAGCTGGGTTTGACACTGCTTACCTCAGCATTTTATTTTTGACAAAGAGACAGCCGGTTTCTTAGTGATCGCAAACCTTTCCTATCAGATGACACTAGTGATTTTGGAGGTTCGTTGACAGAACCAGTTGAAACGCTTTGTCCCAAAAATAAAGAGCTTCTGTATTTATTTGAAAACGAAGATTTTAGAGTAGCTTATAAAATGTTGGTGTAGAATGTATCAGAATTTTCAAAATAGCTCCAAGAACGCCTTGAATGTATAAATCCTTAGAGCCCTGCAAAATACATTAAGGCTTTTTTTTTTTGCATATGTCAATGGCTTGGATAAACATTTTCACATTACAAAATACATCATTTGTATGTACACATCAAAAGAGTCTGTGTGGATCTAGAGCTGTTATTCCCACCTCTTCCTGCTGAGGGACATTGTTTCACATCATGGTAAAGCAGTTTCCCAGGCTCTTTGTAGCAACTCTGTTTGTATAGTAATTGATTGTAATTGGCTTATGTCAGTTCAATACTAAATAACAAGATAAAGCAGAAGAACAAAAATTCAATATTAAAATGCTGTTTTGTGTCATGTATTGAAAAAAAAATGTGAATATTTAATAAATAATTGCATTCATTAGTTCTGATTAACTAATGCTACGTGCTTTCATTTTAGGGTAAGTATCCCCATTTGCTTCCTATGAGCAGGCACTGGTTGTGGCCAGCTCTGTGTAGACGGTCTGGAGACATGATAGAGCAGTTAGAATAAGAGGAAGAGGTTAGTCCTGATCTGACACACCTCAATAGATATACCAAGTGTGCTCACAGTTCAGAAGTAGCATTGTTGCTTATGGATATTTCCACTAGTAAACAATGGAAATACTGTTCCAGTAACTGTGGGAACAAGAGTGCAGAATAAGCCACACACGTGCTGGTAGTATCATCATCATTATCATCATTTATTTATATAGCGCCACTAATTTCGCAGTGCTGTACAAAGAACTCATTCACATCAGTCCCTGCCCGTTAGAGCTTACAGTCTAAATTCCTTAACATGCACACACAGACAGAGAGAGACTAGGGTCAATTTTTGATAGCAGCCAATTAACCTACCAGTATGTTTTTGGAGTGTGGGAGGAAACCGGAGCACCCGGAGAAAACCCATGCAAACATGGGGAGAACATACAAACTCCACACAGATAAGGTCATGGTCAGGAATTGAACCAATGACTCCAGTGCTGTGAGGCAGAAGTGCTAACCACTTAGCCACCGTGCTGCCCCGGGAATTCATTTATTAGGAGGACATATAAGGTAATCTGTTGTCATGATCATGAATGCAGAACAGTTTGTTGTCTCTCAGGTGCATGTTATGAATTGGGCCAATAGACTGTAGGGAGAGGCTATGGAGGATCCAGCCCTCATGGTACATATTGGCACCAATAACAAATTTAAAGGTAGATTAGTGGTCCTCAAAAACAAATTCAGTGAATTAGGCTGGTATTAATGAATATACCTCCAAGGTAGTATTTTTTTTTTATAGGAATCTTTCAAGGAAAATAGAGGAACTAGAAATATTGATGTTGGAAGGAAATCCTGATACAGTGGGTGCAAAGACTTGTCTGGATTAAAGACTCATAACTGGCCAAATATTGAATGTAATAAATGCAAAAGGAGAGCATTTAAATTGTTAAAGCTAGAAGGTACTGAAAAATAATTATGGAACTATTAAGAACATAGCAAAATATATAACAGGGAAATCAGGTTAGTAAAAACTAAAGTTGAAAAACAGATTGTACAAGATATCAAATCTAATCCCAAAACGTTTTTCAAGTACATAAACAGCATGAAAACAATATTTAAATTATTGACCACTAAATGATTAAATAGGAACAATAATTTTCTGAAAAATATGTGTTTTTTTAAGCATGTTTTTGTCTGTATGCACAATGGTGAAATAGAATACAGGAAATAGACTGTGTAGCAGTAGTCTATGGACACCATTAAATGTTACTTGTCTAACACAGGAGGAGGTGTAGTTATGCCTAAACAAGATTAAAACAGATAAAACACCTGGCCCAGATGGCATACAGCCGTGTGTGCTAAAGGAACTACAATAATTGATAGACCACTATTCCTTATATTTATTGACTTCCCCATAACCAGGTTAGAGCCACAAGACTGGCAGTAAGCAGATGTGGTACTAATATATTTAAAAAGAGAACTAAATTGAAACCAGAAAATTTTAGATATGTTAGCTTGACGTCTGTCATGAGTAAATAATTTGAGGGTATTCTGAAGGATGCAATTCTGAAATATATTGTAGAAAATAATTTGATAACAAGTGTCAGCATGGTTTAATGAAGAATGAGTCAAGCCTGACAAATATGATTACATTTTTATGCGCAAGTAAGTTTTCAAACTACATCCTGATAGCGAAATTGATATATTTTAAATTTTGAGAAAGCATTCAAAATTGCTCAATGTGGTACTTCAGTTGAGAGTACTAAGTCTAAATTCAGTCATTTATAATTTGGAAATAAATTCAAACACAATGTTACTGTCCTGGAAACAGGGTTGGATTGGAAACTTAAAGTGGCCCTGGAAAAAATTATTGAAGTGGCCTCATGTCGGCGGGACCAAAATAACTGTAGGTGGGGCCAACACAAAAGTAGGCGGGATTTAGAACTACAGGAATTTGGTTGTAGTAACATTTAGGAAAACCTAGATGTGATGACTTTACACACAGTGGGTCATCTCTAAAGCCATGCAGGGCAAATGTATAGTATACTATAGGCAGCCCCCTCTTAGTATAGTATAGGTAGCCCCCCAATAGTATAGTATAGGTAGCCCCCCTTAGTATAGTATAGTATAGGTTGCCCCCTTTAGTATAGTATAGTATAGGTAGCCTCCCTTAGTATAGTATAGTATAGTATAGGTAACCCACCTTAGTATAGTATAGGCAGCCCCCCTTAGTATAGCATAGTATAGGTAGTCCCCTTAGTATAGTATAGGACCCCCCCTTAGTATAGTATAGTATACTAAGCCCCCCTCACTTACCTTCAGTTGCTCTGAGCAGCATCTCTTCTCACATCAGACAGACAGGAAGTAAAGTCAGACTTCCTGTCTGCCGAACAGCAACGTGGGAGCCTAGCAATTGGCTGCCTGTTGCTGCCCACTGAACACCAATATTTTAGATTGCTTTCCTGTACGTGCCATCCCCCGCCGCTTCCAAATGCCCCCCCTGGAAAAGCTGAGGTGGCCTCCAGGTGGCCTCGTTAGGCCATCGGCCTACCGGGAAACTTCCCTGTAAGGTCTATGGCCAATCCGCCCCTGCCTGGAAATGTTTCTGTGGTCTTCCTAGAGAAGCCCAGGTATTTGCATCAGAGAGATGTTGTCAAATATGAATAAAGGCATTTATTATAATCTTACAAATAATTACAGCTTTATCAGGGTTTTATAGATGCTAAAGTGAGCCTGTCATCAGGTCATCCAATGTTATTTTTCCTTCTTCATAAAAAAGGAACCCAAAGTGAATTCTCTTGAATTCCTCCTTAAAGAATTTATGCATGACATCAATCAGAATGTTAAAAACAATTGTTGGTGTTGATAGATTTTCTTTTGTCAGGTTAGGCTGCATGCATATTACACTATCTGCACCACCATTGGTTCTGCAGCAAAACTTTCATTTGTTTTATATTAACTGCAGAATTTCTAAATAATATTTAGAAATACTGCAGTTTTTTTTATCAAATAAAGGGGAGATATATATATTTAGTAAATATATATATATATATATATATATATATATATATATATATATGGAATACATTTCTTAACCTTCAATCTCTCTTTATCATACCATTGTTTGAATTTTTTTTAAATTCTTTGAGTAGTGTCTCATCGTCTGATGTGACTGGATGTGACTAATACTATAATTAAATATAATTGTCAAAGTGAAAATTTAGAAGGGGCAGAATGGAAAATATAACTAAATGGAGTGTGATAGTTTTATAATGAGCGTAGTAGGAGAAGTGGCGGTATGGCATACCACCATTTACCTTTTCCTTTAATTTCCTTTCATCTTTTAACCACTGGAGATGTTGAATGTATATTGGCAGGGCTTTGCTTACAGGGAGTCACAGATATAGAGTCTGCATCACGGCAATTTTCTCTTCCCGTACTTTTAAAAGACACCATGATTAAAAGCTACAGTCAGTCAAAGGAAACCTATCTTGCTTGCAGGAAGTGATAGGATATTCAGGACACTAAAATCTAAGAATCTATATGAAAGTTCTCTCTGTCCCCCAGGAGTCACTTCTGAAGTTTTCTAAAACTCTGGAGATTGTTGATCCCTACAAGTGGTTGATCTACCGATACTGCAAGGTTTCCATATGCTTCGGGGCCCGGAGGTGAAGGGGGTCCCGGAAGGCCAGTACACACTCCCGAGGCCTCTGCAGAGTGGAGGCCGTGGGATAATGCAGGAGAATGGATGCCACAATCACCACAAATACTTTTTCTTATTTGTTTTAAATCTAATATTTAGTATTTCTGCATTTTAGTTATTTTTTGTTCACTTTAAGATCACCTTTATTTCTCATCCTGAAAAGACAAAATACAACAATGACAAGCATTACTTTTTTTAAATAGATATTTTCAAGGTTTTGCGCATACGTAAAAATCCATACGCATGACATTTTGAGGAATAATTAAGTAAATGGGAAATGCTTGAGAAAGACAATAGCTGAGGGTCGATGACAGTTTTCTTTTGTTGTTTGCATGTAGGTTTCAGTTTGAAGCAGTCATAATTGAGAAAGCTGGGGTGTGGAAAAAGTGATGGCCATAGCGGCTGGAGTGTGTCCTGGTGAAATAAGTGATGACCATACTGTCAACAGTATCTGTGATTTACTTGTGATATAGCCACAAAGAGAATGCTTAGGGCAGTTATTTATAATCAGGGTCAAACTGGTCCACCAGGGCACCAGGGAAAACCTCAGTACTAATAATGAGGTCCCTACATCAAATAACCATTGGGTATTAGGGGTGTTATAGGAGATATCTCATAAAAACATTATTTCTAAAGCGTTACACAATAATAAGCTATGTTGGCTTATGTACATAACCTCCTCAATTTTTGGTTTAGATAACAATTTGAATCTTTAGCTCGGGAATGGGACTGTGCTATTGATGCAATCATGGTAACCACTGGCAAATATGTTGCATGCCCAATTAGTTACTGCAGTACCAAATATTAACTGTATCTGTTAGGGAAAAATTTGTATAATATACTTTATTAATAAAATATTGTGGAGGCACCTAGCAGTAAAGAGGTAAAGAACGAAACATACAAGTGAATACCAAAAGTGGTCACACAAAATTTCAGCGGAGCTCTAGCGTATACTCACAATGCATGTCTTAGCCAATGAAACAAGAATCAATAAAATAGGAAAGAAGTAGAAATGAGGGAAAGCAGAGCATTTACTAATGCTAATTAGCTGAGTTAATAAAAATACAAATGTCAATGAATAGACATTATCAAGAACTACAGGACTATCAAAACCTTGAATTTCATGAGGGAGTCATCAGGGAATCTAATAATAAAACATTGGACAAAATGGAACGGCTGAGAGCAAAAAAATGTACTTGGACATCTTTGAAATATTTTATAGAAAGGTAAACAACCCTCAATGCTGAATTTAGGATGGGTGATAGAAAAAGACGATGGAAAGTCAGTAAACTAGAAAGCAGTATTCAATGTACAGTATTGTAACAAATTGGTTCATATGTGAACCAACTTGACTGCTAGTGATTAGTGCTAGATAACCTTAGGCCCTAAATCTAATGGACACCCTGACTAAAAGAAAGATAGGAGTTTGTTACAGGTTTGCCTGAGGAGTTTCATAATTGCTTTGGGTAGAAAGGTACATATCTTGGCAATTTAGCAGATATGGACATGCCATGTTTGTAACAAAATGTATTGATAGCATAAAGTGCTTCCTGCACTATAAAATGTAAGTTAATACAATCTTGCACTGTAGCTGCACACTACACACATGGAACTAGAGGTGATTATATTCTGCCTGAAGGATAGATTAGTGTGATGTGTGTGTGTTAAACCACTGCTTCCTTTACTTACCTCAGCCAAGGGATAACTAGTATACAAGTAATATGAGCTTCCTGGAATATGACAGTATCAGCATTTACACTTGGCATTAACGGTGTACAATTTTTTTCCCATAGTATTGACAGATATTTAAGTAATGATTGCATATATTTGTTAGGAATGACTTCTGTCATTGAATCTCTTTGCTGGCATATGACAAGGTGAATGTGAACTAGTCTACAATTTTCTTACTGTTGATTTTTGTTACAAGCATATTTAAGGAATAAGTAAAAGGTCTATTTTAATTAATTAAAGTATCGACAAAGGCCTGTGAGGTTAGTTTGTTGTCTCTTTCTTGAAGATATCGTGGGGTATATTTACTAAACTGCGGGTTTGAAAAAGTAGAGATGTTGCCTATAGCAACCAATTAGATTTTAATTGTAGAATGTACCAAGTAAATGATATCTAGAATCTGATTGGTTGCTATAGGCAGCAACTCCACTTTTTTAAACCCACAGTTTAGTAAATATACCCCAGTGATGCCTTCTGCACACAAAGGTAATGCAGACTGCTAATGTTTTTTCCCAATTTTTGTACCTCTTTGACCCACTGATACAGACGGAAGGAATCAGACCAGAGATTAATTGCAATTTTCATTTCAACAAAATTATGACTTGTTATTTAATGCATATATCATGGTGTTTTTTAATCTAAGAATATGTTAAGCAACAGCTTTAATGATGCATAAATACATGAATAGTCTACAAATCCAAATACATTGCTTTTTAGCTGACACAGAGCAAACAACTGTAAAGTTTGTTTTACATAAGTCTTTCAATCAATGACTTCATTATTTTTCCTCCTCCTGATTCAGAATAAATTATTTCCATCTGCTCATAATAAGTCTGTCATTAACATTATAGAGTTGTATTGACAACAGCAACCTCAGGTCAATAAGCTGAGAGCTGAGGCTCAATTATAGCCCGAATTATGTAAATGCAGGAGAAGGTTGTGTCATTTATAATATAGGAAAGCCATTTGCTCTCCATTCCCCTTGGAGAGAAAGGGAGAATCTGGTAAAACAATGCCATAGGGAGATAAGTAAGTGGGTCCTGGTAGCAGGAGTCGTGGGAAGAAAACCAAGAAAGGAGAACGGAAGCTCCAGACAATAGTGCAGCTGAGCCATTTGCTATTAAAACTTCCAAACATTTTTTTTCTTGAATAGAAAGACTTATTGTAATGTGGACCATATGCAGTCGCTGATCAGTGACTATGTATGTCTGGCCCTGATTACTGTTTTGTCTCAGGGTTCCATTACATTAAAAAAAAAAATGCATCTGATAAGCTATTTTTCTGATTATATATTATTATGTTGTCCAAATCCCTAACAAAGTTGAAGTCAGCAGCAACTGCAACACTATTATTAAAATAGGTTTTAGCTATTTTTGTCAGATAATTTTATGACAATTATCTTATATATACAACTAGCATTGTTTTGTTCTCACATTGTGACATTAAACATCAATTGAGGAATTCATTTTTCAAGCAGACGTGCTATAAGGTATTCCCATGGACATTTCTTATTGCAAAAGATTAGTTTCTTTTTAAGAAATAATGAGTAGAGCTGCTGAATTCTGTACATTTTCTCCTTTTTAATGAAAACTACTGAGTGAATTAAGAATATGTTATATTTGCTGAGTCCACTATCTGAAATCTATTTTTAAGAATGTTATAATTCATAGGTAATTGGAGTTTTTCAGTTGCGAATCTGATTCTTTTGCAGAGTATAAAAAAAGAGATTGAAGCAGGTGTCACATTCTAAATAAAAATAAGATTACTAGATATTTATTTTTATCATTTGTAATTGTGTATTTTGGAGCCTTATAGGTAGTGAAACATCAGTGCACACCTGGAAGAGCTGAAATCTGGGCTGCTAGCAGCAACACAGGAGCCCCTGGGACCAATTACTGGTGGTATGATTACATTAAAAGGAGGAAGATACACATTAATAAGGGTCAATAAGGGTCTGCAGCAATCTTCTAGCTGTAGCATCTTAAAGCCATACAGTGGTAAGAAAACTATGGGGCTCAGGTATGACACATTCCTGTTTTATTTGCATAAAACATGCATTTCCATACTGCGCATGTGTACCAAATAAATATACGCATGCGTCCATATGCAGATTTTGTAGCATCATGCATGCATGACTACTTACGAGTGGAGAGATGGAACATGGGAGGGATGACTTAGATGAGAGTAGACTGAGTACATTAATGTTGTGTTCACGTAATTGGGACTAGGGTAGACCTGGGCACAAACACATCATCATCTGTTTATATAGTGCTACTAATTCTGCAGTGCTATACAGAGAACTCACTCACATCAGTTCCTGCCCAATTGAAGCTTACATTCTAAATTCCATATACACCTGTTAGAAGATGTATCTCTTTCGGGTGGTGGAGGGCTGGTGCAGCAATGCACAATGATGATGATGATGATGATGATTAGCAGAAAAGCTATACACTTCTGATTAGCTGACAGCATATACCTCACACAAGACACTGCAAAAACTTTAATTCATGCACTCATCATCTCCCGCATTAACTATTGTAAGCCCCTCCTTACTGGTCTTCCCTAACACACTAGACATAATTTACAAGGTTTAGCGGATGCACAGCGCATAATGCTGCTCCGAAAAAGTCTGCCAAGTGGACATTAAGGTGCATGCTTATTGTTCACTCTAGGGAGATGTCTCCACCAACTAGAAGTGCACCTAGATGTGCAAAGAGACAGAAAAATCTAGAGATGCACTGTGCAAAAGTGTAACGTGATACGTTATCACCCCTTCCAAAACTTATAAAATACTGCTAACTCGTGAGAGTGAAGGGACATCTTTTTTACATGTGGCAGTTTTGTGTTTTTGAAGACTGTTTTCCATTGTGCAAAGAGTGCCTAATATTGCTGTTCTCCAATGAAGTATAGCTGACAAAATGTTAATACAACCAAAAAAATAGAGCATAAAAGAAGGTAAGTGTGTGACTTGCATGGTCTAGATTAAAAAAAAGACATTGATTATGTCAGAAGTAAGTGAACAATTAAAGCAATTCAGGAAAAGCACAGTAAAAATATAACAAAAACCTCTAATGTGAATGTAGATGTAAATCCCATAAGCTTAGCAGTGAGAGATTTCAATAAATTTTAAAGACAGAATTGTACATCACATATGCCAGTTTTTCTGTCTTCCACTTGCACAGGTAGTAGTTTAAAACCATTTTGTTAATAGAACAAGATTTCTGAAATGTGTGCTTCAGCAATACTGCTTGCCTTGTGGATATCCTCCTAGGAAAATGTATGAAACATTATTATATTAACTTAATATTAATATATTAACTTAATCACGGATTAATCCATTTTTGTTCCTGTGAGGAAATCACTAGCACTGTTGATAAACTTAATTGAAGTGAATAATGTTGATGATCTTGTTTCAATGACGTCTATCTAGAGGTGGGATATATTAGGCAGCAAGTGAACAGCCAGTTCTTGACTGAAATAAAGCCTTCAAGATGCGGAAAAGTCCTGTGAATGCCTTTTAATTATATATAAGTTAACCCGTGCATGATACTCATGCATTCTAGTCAAATCAAGCTACTTAAGGTGTTAAAAAGGTTCTTGTCATGCATTTGGGCCATAGCCCAGGCCTCAACCACCAACCACTTCCCACTGTCACCCCCGGCAACCACCAACCACTCCCAACTGTCACTGCTCCTTCAAGAAATATATATATATATATATATATATATATATCTTAAATCTTTATAAACACTTTTAACAATTAACAAATTAAATTAACAAATTAAAAACATCTTAGTATACCAAATTTCAGCCCTTTCTGATTTTTTTTCCCACACACACTAAGAATTTAGTAGGTCAGTGTATAACTCCGCCCAGCAGGTGGCGCTGCAGCTTGGTTTTATTTTTTACACACACACACAGACAGATAGACTAACACACGCCACTAGACATTTATATATTAGATATATACATATATATATATACAGCCATGGCCAAAAGTTTTGGGATTGACATAAATATAGTTTTTCACAAAGTTTGCTGCTTCAGTGTTTTCAGACCTTTTTGTCAGATGTTGCTATGGTATACTGAAGTAAAATTACAAGCATTTCATAAGTGTCAAAGGCTTTTATTGACAATTGCATTAAGTTTATGCAAACAGTCAATATTTGCAGTGTTGACCCTTCTTTTTGACGACCTCTGCAATTCGCCCTGACATGCTGTGAACAACTTCTGGGCCACATAGTGACTGATGGCCGCCCATTCTTGCCTAATCAATGCTTGGAGTTTGTCAGAATTTGTGGGTTTTTGTTTGTCCACCCGCCTCTTGAGGATTGACCACAAGTTCTCAATGGGATTAAGGTCTGGGGAGTTTCCTGGCCATGGACCCAAAATGTTGATGTTTTGATCCCCAAGCCACTTAGTTATCACTTTTGACTTATCACCAAACTGTTCTTGGATGGTTGGGAGAAGTTGCTCTTGGAGGATGTTTTGGTACCTGTCACGTACCAGTAGGGTTAAAACCGGATCCTAGTAGTTCAGCCGGGATTGGCGTTACTCTCGCTAGGGGCGCGGAATCTAACAAGTGAAAGGTGTTCACCAGTGATTCCCGCAAGGGAATATGGGCTTTTGCGGCTTCCACTTGCAGGTCGCGGTCCCCTAAGGAAGTTCCCAGTGAACCACAATAGAGAGAGCGTAGGATCAATTAGGGATAAACTTGCCACTTGATAGAGGTGATGCCGGTAATGTTTTAGCGACGTTGTCACTTGGGAGTGGAAATAACAGGGAGATACTGCAACGTAGATACTCAGAAGTTGGTTTGCAGACGTAGAATATAGTTTGCCACTTGGGGGTGCTGACCGGAGCTTCGGTAGCGTAGCCACCTGAGGTGGTGTTCCTGGAGGAATAGCGGCTTGGAACCTCGGAGAGGAGCAAAACACAGGAGCTGTATCCAATACTAGAGTCAGGGACTGACTGAAAGAACCAGCATTGAGTTCTGGTCATAGGGTTTAGATATAGTGCAGTTCCTATTAGGCAGCCAATAGGGGGCAGTGAGAGCACAGAAAAGGACTAGACAGCTCTGCGCATGCGCAGGACACTGAGCGCTGAACGGAAGAGGGGAACAGACAGCGCTGGACGGTGGCAGCGGCGTGGAACCAGGTAAGTGAGTTTTGTTAAACAGGGGGGATCCTGGTGGAGGAGACCTCCAGAGTCAGCAGGGACAGGCACCGGCTCCCGGGGAGACAGCGGGAGTCCGGCGTGTGACAGTACCTCCCCCTTTAAAGGTGGGCACTGAACACCTAGGACCTGTTTTTTTCGGAAAACTGGAATGAAATTTTTTCAGCAGAAGAGGAGCACAGATGTCTGCAGCCCGTACCCAGGAGCGCTCTTCGGGGCCGTACCCTTTCCAGTCAACTAGATACTTGATTGTTCCCCTAGAACTCTTGGAATCCAGAATATGGCTGATCTCGAATTCGTCAGTTTGTTGGAGGGAAAGAGGAGTAGTAGATGTAACGGGCACAGTGAATCGATTAATGATGAGCGGTCTCAATAGGGAAATATGAAAGGCATTAGCAATACGCAGAGTGGATGGTAGTCGTAACTTAAAACACACCGGACTGATTACTTGAATGATCCTATAAGGACCAATGTAGCGAGGAGCCAGTTTCATACAGGGTACTTTAAGACGAATATTCTTTGTAGATAACCATACCTTGTCGCCAATCTTCAACAGAGGAACAGCTCTGTGTTTCTTATCTGCCGCTAACTTGTAGCGAGTGGAGGATTTTTTAAGTGCCTTCCGAACTCGAGACCAGATGGATAGAAAGTCCTGCCGAAGAGTGTTAACTGCTGGCACTTGGGTGGGAGGGAGGGCTGAAAATTCTGGCATGCGAGGATGGTGCCCAAATACCACGGAGAAGGGAGTGGATGATGTGGATTCATGAAAAGAATTATTGTGAACAAATTCTGCCCAGGGCAATAAATCCATCCAATTCCTCTGATTGGCTGAGGAAAATATCCTGAGAAACGTTTCAAGATCTTGGTTTACCCTTTCCGTCTGGCCGTTGGTCTGGGGATGATACGTGCAGGAGAATTTCAGACGGATGCCCAGAAGATGACAAAGGGACCTCCAGAACTTTGAGACAAACTGCACCCCATGATACGAGACAATTTCCGCGGGACAGCCATGCAGTCCGAAAATCTCCTTTACAAAGTGTTGAGCCAGACATACTGAGGACGGAAGGCCGGTGAGTGGAACGAAGTGTGCCATTTTAGAGAAGCGGTCCACAATGACCCAGATGGTATTGAATTTATTAGCTGGGGGTAAGTCAGTGATAAAATCCATGCTAATATGAGTCCACGGTTTGGTAGGTAGTGGAAGAGGGTGGAGTAGCCCCTGTGGGACTTGGCAGGGGGTTTTGTTTTGAGCACAGGTAGGACAGGCAGCCACGAAATCTTTAACTTCAGAGTGGAAATTGGGCCACCAGTACTGTCGAGAGAGTAATTCTGATGTTTTACGGGAGCCAAGATGGCCTGCGAATCGTGAAGCATGGGACCAGCGTAGGAGACTCTTCCGTAAATGAGGAGGAACAAATGTTTTCCCCTGAGGGGGAATAGGAGCTGGAGTTGTTGAAAATAATTTTAGGCATTTAGAGTCCAAGATAGGACGTTCCGGCAAAGTGTCTGTTCCCAAATTACCTGGAAAAGCCCGAGATAATGCATCCGCCTTCTTATTTTTTATTCCGGGTTTGAAAGTGACCCGCAGATCAAATCGGGTAAAGAAAAGCGACCAGCGGGCTTGACGTGGATTCAGACATTGGGCTGTCTGGAGATAGAGTAAGTTTTTATGATCCGTGAAGATCGTAACTGGATGACGAGCCCCCTCCAAAAGATAGCGCCACTCGTTTAGGGCCAATTTCATGGCCAGAAGTTCTTTGTCCCCGATGGCATAATTACTCTCTGCTGGCAGAAATTTGCGGGAGAAGAATGCACATGGATGGAACCTGCCTTGGGAGTTTTTTTGAGAAAGAACTACCCCCACAGCGGCGGAGGATGCATCCACTTCTAGAAAGAAAGGAAGAGAAATATTGGGTTGCTGGAGGATAGGTGCAGAGGAAAAGGCTCTTTTGAGAGAATGGAAAGCTTCCAATGCTTCTGGGGACCAAACCTGTGGTGTTGCTCCTTTTCGGGTAAGAGCTATCAGAGGTGCCACAATAGAGGAATAACTAGCAATAAACTGTCTATAATAATTGGAGAAACCCAGGAAACGTTGAATGGCTTTGAGTGTGGTTGGTTGGGGCCAGTCGATTATAGCACGAACTTTCCCGGGATCCATTTGTAGGCCTGATCCAGACACTAAATAGCCCAGGAAAGGCAATTTAGAGGCCTCGAAAATGCACTTTTCCAACTTGCAGAATAAATGGTTGATGCGTAATCTGGAAAGAACTTCAGCCACATGTAGGCGGTGAGAGGAAAGGTCTCTGGAGAATATTAGGATATCGTCTAGATATACCACTACGTAGGAATATAGTAAATCACGGAAGATTTCGTTAATAAAGCTTTGAAAAACAGCAGGAGCGTTGCATAGGCCGAACGGCATTACCAGGTATTCGTAATGCCCGTCCCGTGTATTAAAAGCCGTCTTCCACTCATCCCCAGAGCGTATCCGAATCAGGTTGTATGCACCGCGGAGGTCGAGTTTAGTGAAGATCCTCGCACCCTTGATGCGATCGAATAGCTCGGTGATCAAAGGAATAGGGTAGCGGTTTTTAATAGTGATGGTGTTCAAACCTCTGTAGTCAATGCAAGGACGGAGTGCTCCATCTTTCTTCTTCACAAAGAAAAACCCCGCTCCGGCAGGTGATGAGGAAGGTCTAATGAAGCCGCGTTGCAGATTTTCCTTGATGTAACGTGTAGTAGCCTCTGTCTCGGGTAGTGAGAGCGGATAGACTCGGCCTCGAGGAGGGGTTTTCCCCGGAAGGAGATCGATGGGACAGTCCCAAGGTCGGTGGGGTGGTAGACGCTCGGAAGAGACTTTGGAGAAGACATCCACAAACGAAGAATACTGGTGCGGTAGGATAACCGTAGTGGGTTCTGGAATTTGCGTGAAGCCGAGAGGCTTGACTGGTGTCAGGCAGTGGTGAGAGCATGCTGGGCCCCATGCGATGATTTGTGATGAGGGCCAATCCAGATGGGGTGAATGAAGATGGAGCCATGGTAATCCAAGGATGATTGGGCTGATGGTCAATGGCAGGACGAGAAAGGAAATTTTTTCCCAGTGGAGGGCCCCCACTTGCATGGAGATAGGTTTGGTACGTCTAAGAATACTGCCGTGAGGGAGACGGGAGCCATCGATGCCAGTAGTGGCCATGGGCTTCCTCAGCGCAACAGTGGGCAGCGCAAGTTGTGTTACTAACGATTGTGATATAAAGTTCTCAGCTGCTCCTGAATCAAACAAGGCTTTGGACGACCTGGGCCCTGAAAGGAGATGCAAGGTGACAGGAAAAGAACAGGTTAGATCTGGAAAAGAAGTTGGAGAGGAAGTAAAAGTCCCCAGACTGACCTCTCCAGTGCAGGCTAGGGTTTGTCGTTTCCCGAACGCCGGGTGCAAGAAACCAGGAGGTGACCAGAATCTCCACAATATAGGCATAATTTGTTTTTCATCCTTCTCTCCCTTTCATCCGGAGTTAAACGGGAGCGCCCCAGTTGCATAGGCTCATCCGTAGACGTGGGTGGCTGAAAGCGAGGAGCTAGCCGGAGGGTAGTACGTCTAGGAAAGTCTTTCTCGGACGATCTTTCCCGAAGCCGGAGATCTACCCGGTTGCAGAGAGAAATTAATGCGTCTAAGGTGGGAGGTAATTCTTGAGTCGAAAGGGCATCCTTGATTTTCTCTGACAGCCCTTGCCAAAAGGCAGCGACAAGCGCCTCATCATTCCACTGGAGTTCGGAGGATAGAGTCTGAAACTCAATAACGTATTAAGCCACAGACCATGAGTTCTGACGGAGTCTTAGGATGCTTGTAGCAGCAGATGTTACTCGTCCTGGTTCGTCAAAAATCCTCCGGAATGCTGAGGTGAAGGCTGTAACATCGTTGAGGAGTTCGTCATTACGCTCCCATAGAGGAGAGGCCCATGCTAGGGCTTGGCCGGATAGGAGTGAGACCATATAAGCCACTTTAGACCTGGAGGTAGGAAAATTCTGAGGCAATAACTCAAACTGGATGGAGCATTGATTTAAAAAACCACGGCAGTAGTTAGGGTCACCATCGAATTTGGAGGGAGTTGGCAAACGCAGAGAGGAAGCAGCTGCAGGAGGACCCTCAGCGACTTGTGGTTGTGGTTGAATAGCCGGCTGAGGCGGAGCCACCTGTAGTGCGTCTAAACGGGTAGCCAGAGTTTGCAGACATTGTAAAAGTTGCATCTGAACAGCATTTTGGCGCTCCACTCTTCCAACCAAGTGTTGAAGCATATCCTTGGCGGAAGGTTCTCTATCGGGATCTGACATGGCTGGTTCTTAGTGTCACGTACCAGTAGGGTTAAAACCGGATCCTAGTAGTTCAGCCGGGATTGGCGTTACTCTCGCTAGGGGCGCGGAATCTAACAAGTGAAAGGTGTTCACCAGTGATCCCCGCAAGGGAATATGGGCTTTTGCGGCTTCCACTTGCAGGTCGCGGTCCCCTAAGGAAGTTCCCAGTGAACCACAATAGAGAGAGCGTAGGATCAATTAGGGATAAACTTGCCACTTGATAGAGGTGATGCCGGTAATGTTTTAGCGACGTTGCCACTTGGGAGTGGAAATAACAGGGAGATACTGCAACGTAGATACTCGGAAGTTGGTTTGCAGACGTAGAATATAGTTTGCCACTTGGGGGTGCTGACCGGAGCTTCGGTAGCGTAGCCACCTGAGGTGGTGTTCCCGGAGGAATAGCGGCTTGGAACCTCGGAGAGGAGCAAAACACAGGAGCTGTATCCAATACTAGAGTCAGGGACTGACTGAAAGAACCAGCATTGAGTTCTGGTCATAGGGTTTAGATATAGTGCAGTTCCTATTAGGCAGCCAATAGGGGGCAGTGAGAGCACAGAAAAGGACTAGACAGCTCTGCGCATGCGCAGGACTCTGAGCGCTGAACGGAAGAGGGGAACAGACAGCGCTGGACGGTGGCAGCGGCGTGGAACCAGGTAAGTGAGTTTTGTTAAACAGGGGGGATCCTGGTGGAGGAGACCTCCAGAGTCAGCGGGGACAGGCGCCGGCTCCCGGGGAGACAGCGGGAGTCCGGCGTGTGACAGTACCATTCTTTATTCATAGCTGTGTTCTTAGGCAAAATTGTAAGTGAGCCTACTCCCTTGGCAGAGAAGCAACCCCACACATGAATGGTCTCAGGATGCTTTACTGTTGGCATGACACAGGACTGACGGTAGCGCTCACCTTTGTCTGTGTATGTATATATATCTATGTATATTGTGATAGACACAGCAAACAGATGATGCTCACAGTTTTGCTGAACCACTTTGCTGAACTTTTTTCAGGAATATCAGAATGCCAGAATGCTAGAATGCTAGCACACAAACAAAAAAAAAAGTATTTACAATTTTCCTCGACCCTGCTTCTGGCTAAACACTCAGGGCCTTGATTAATCAAAGTACATATCTGATGATTTTGAGTGTGTCATACGCAAAATCACTCTGCACATGACCAGAACCTGACCATATGCCAGTAAACGCAGTCATGTCTGCTCCGTCTTCGTATGCAAAGGACACTTACTACCGACTACTGTTTTGGGAAGCGCACAGGGCGAAGAAGCGGCGTTCGTAAGGGCGTGCCAATCTCAAGTGCACACAACCACGAATGAAGCTCTGGGCATCGCAAAGTTACTTTCTTTTTCTGCTGTATCTTGCTCCAGATACAGGGCTAGTCTAAGTCCAGATCAGTAGTGATCACAGTCTCCTATGCATGCTATAACATGTGTTTGCAATCAGGAGCAACTGTAAAAATATTTTATTTATGTTCAGTAGACATTAAGAACATCCTAATAAATGTATTTTATGGAAAAAAAATAAATATGAAAAAAAACAACATTGTTTTATCATTAATGCCTATATTATTAACAGGTGACATTAATTATTTTTTTTCTGTGCGGTCTTTTGCGAATTTATAATCCACATAGATACTGGACATATCCTACAGTGTCTTATGTAGTAGAACAGACCAGACCTGCACTCGAATTTATCAGTGCACGTATCTTCAGATCAGATTGAATTTAGGAGTGCGCAGAGCTGATTTACGTGCGTTTTCAAACAAACACATGTTGCGCTTAGTATGCATACCTTGATGAATCAGTCCCTCAGTCATTTGCCAACTAGTTCAGTGTCGGTCGCCTGCCCACCACACAAAACCACCTATGTATACTTCCTCGCCAGGACTAACTACTAAACAAGAAAGTAATCACACACATGATTTCCACCTGTGTACCCGTGTCCTGCGTGCAGATGAGCACATGGACTCTGCAGCATGATCCTGCACAGTCTCTGAAAGACAATCAGTATCTACCTTAGCAATCTGTGGCAAACTGCCCTTTTTTGCCACATATCCCTCCCCTTAGCGTTACCAACTTAGGTAATGTAGATACTGCAACAGGCACATATTATCGAGAGAGATTATCTGCATTTTTCTGCAGAGCTCCCAGTCTATGCTAAACGGTAAAGTAGAATGGCAGCAGTGCCAAGAACCATCGGGACACTCTGTCATGGACTTCTTTGTTTGCATCCTTTTTATTGGTTCATGTCTGTCACCAGGCTGAACTCCCTCCCCATGAGGTAAAAACAGAGAGCTTCTAAAGCCCATTTGATGGCGAGGCATTCTTGTTCTACAGTCGCATATATTTTTTTCCTTAGGTAAAAGCTTGTGTCTGAGATACAAGATGGGTTTCTTCACCCCATCCACCTTTTGTGAAAGTACTGCGCCCACACCTACTCCAGAAGCATCAGTCTGCAGACAAAATTTCTAGTTGAAATTGAATCCATGTAGCACTGGCATTGTACATAGAGCCATTAGGTCCTCCCAGGCAGTTTCTGTCAACTCAGTTCAGATTAACTTGTTTGGACAGGCTTTCTTGAGAAGCTTCGTGAGTGGAGCAGCCTGAGTCTAAAATCGTTGTAAAAGTGTACTGTCCCACTGGGTTTTGAGTAGAGATGGGCGGGCTCGGTTCCCCGAGATCCGAATCCTACCGAATTTAGGGTATCCGAGTACCGAGCCGAGCCCATTCGGTTTCAAAATCGAGGCAAAATGTCATTGTGACGTATTAGTTTTTCTGAGCTCGGATCTGGCGAGATTTAAAAAGCATAAATACCCGCCTCCACAGCAATCCATCACCATTTGACAGAGGGATAAAGCAGGGCTAGGTCACACTGGCTATATCAGCGCAGGGACAGTGATTGATTGTATTCAACAGCATTGAAAGCTTAATACCAGATTGTTACAGCAGTAAGAGGAGAAGAGAGGAGGGTTTTTTGTTCAGTTTCTGGCACTCCAAGTGCTATTGGGGTGTCCCCCAATTCTTTTGCAGAAATGTATCTGGCTGTGAAAAAAGTACTATATTGCAGCACTTTAATAATAAATATATTTAGCACTTCCATTTGCTTTTAAGGTGTCCCCCATTCTTTTGCTGAAATTTATCTGGCTGTGAAAAAAGAACTATATTGCAGCCAGGGCCGGATTAACCCGAGGTCTAACTGGGCTATAGCCCAGGGGCCTCTTCAAAGTCGGCGCCCCCGGCCCGATCAATGCTACTGAGCACTGTCAGTGCAGTCCTCCGTCCCTGGCGCTCAATAATCTGCTTACTGAGGAGATCTCGCGAGAGTTCATGAACTCTCGCAAGATCTCCTCAGTAAGGAGCTTACAGCGCGCCGGGGACGGAGGACTGCACTGACAGGTAAACACTTGGGGGGGCCTCACGGGGGACGGGGGGTGGCTCACATTGGGGGCCTCGCAGGGGAATGGAGGACTCCCTAGCCCAGGGGCCTCCATTCCCTTAATCCGGCCCAGATTGCAGCAGTGTCAAAAACAATTTGTAGCACTACAAGTGCTTTGGGCTCAGAATGGATTCAAAGCAGTCCACATATGAGCAAAATGAGCAACCAGGTTCTGTCACCATTCCTGATGGTAGTGTTCCCAGTACGTCATCTGGGAAAGGCGATGTCAAACTACACCGTCTTTTGAAATCTGGCAAAAAAACACACACCAAAAAAAAAATTACCGTGTTAAAGTGAAAACGAAGTGTAACTGAGGAAAAGTTAACTGCCGATAAAAAAAAATTTGCCAACATGCCATTCTACACAAGCAGTGGCAAAAAGAGAATGAGGCCTTCACCTTTGGCTATTAGTGGCAGATCCAAAAATGTTACCGAGCCTACAAGTGGTGCACAACTACTGTTACGCGTCAAAGCCGAGCTGCAAGATAACAATAAGGCATTAGAGGATAATGTTTGCTCT
The DNA here is from genome assembly GCF_038048845.1 of Mixophyes fleayi. Classification (NCBI taxonomy): domain Eukaryota; kingdom Metazoa; phylum Chordata; class Amphibia; order Anura; family Limnodynastidae; genus Mixophyes; species Mixophyes fleayi. The sequence goes on from NC_134402.1 coordinate 254,064,735, forward strand.
GAATCAGAAATGACACCAATCCCTGTGGAGAGTCCATCCAACAGTGGGATGTCTAATCGTGAGCATTCAGTTAGTGTACCCATAAAGAAGGACCCTTTCAGCAGTTCTGCTGATGTGTGCCTGAACAGCCCGAGTGTAGCCGGTAATACACCAATTGAGGATGCCAATTTGGAATTAGAGGAGGATAAGAGGGAGATTTGTGTAGGCGACGAGGGCGCTAATGTGGATGTTGATGAGGATGAGGTTGTTTGTGTAAGTCCTGCACCAGTGGCAGCAGTTCTGGCACGTGACAAGAAAAAGGCCATTGTCATGCCTGGGCATAAAACAAAAAAAATCCACTTCTTATGTGTGGAATTATTTCTACCCAAATCCAGACAACAATTGTCTAGCCATTTGTAGTGTATGTCAAGCCACAGTCAGTCGAGGGAGGGACCTTAACCATCTTGGAACCTCGTCTATGTTACGCCATTTAACTAGAGTTCATGGCAAAGTGTTGGGAAAAGCTGAAATTTCTTACAAAAAATAAACCAGCACTCCATCATCAGCTAAGACCCTCCGGTCACCGACATCCCGAGGGCTACAAAATACACCCACCACACCATCCTCATCAATATCCGCAGTAGCGCTTGGAGTTAGCCCTGCATCCCACTTATTAAAGCTGGATGACTCCTGCGCTCTAATTGATTCCTCTGAAGAAAGCGTTAGTCCCACTGCTGCTGCTGTTGCTGCTGCTGGGAGTGAAACGTCAGCCCAGAGGCAGGTCAAGAAAATGAGCAGTCCTACATTTCAGCAATTAACTGTGAAACAATCATTTGCCAAGGGAAGCAAATATGACAGCAGTCGCCAAGCGAATCACAGACGCCATGGCTGCAATGTTAGTGTTAGATCTGCGTCCAATCTCCACAATAAACCCAGCTGGTTTTTCACAGTTAATTGAGGTTTTGTGTCCACGTTACAAAATTCCATCGCGACACCATTTTTCCCGTAAAGCTATTCCACAACTATACCACAAAAAGTGTAAAAATGTAGAGATTGCGCTGAAAAATGCCATTCTGCCCACTGTCCACTTAGCCACAGATATGTGGACAAGTGGAAGTGGCCAAACCAAAGACTATATGACTGGGACAGCCCACTGAGTTGGTCATTCACCTTCACCAGCAGGAACAGCAGCAGCATGTACACCACTACATAACATTTGTCACAGGCAGGCCACTATTTGTATCACCGGCTTCACTAACAGGCATACAGCTGACAATTTGTTACGCAAACTAAGAGATGTGATTGATACATGGCTTATACCACTTGGACTCTCTCCAGGATATGTCATTTCTGATAACGCCAACAATATAATGCGAGCATTACAGCTGGGTGATTTCCAGCACATTCCCTGTTTTGCTCACACCATCAACTTGGTGGTGCAGAGCTTCCTACGAAATGACCGTGAGGTGCAGGAGATGCTTTCGGTGGCCCGTAAAATTTCAGGCCATTTCAGGCATTCAGCCATAGCATGTAGGAGATTACAGCAGCTCCAAGAGCAGTTTAACTTGCCCTGCCACCAACTTAAGCAAGAGGTGGTAACTAGGTGGAATTCCACCCTGTACATGCTTCAGAGGATGGAGGAACAGCGCAAAGCCATCCAAGCATATGGCACAAGCCATGACATTGGGAAAGGACGGGGGATGTATTTCAGTCTTGCACAGTGGGGAATCCTTTTAGTGCTGTGCAAGGTGCTGAAACCATTTGAAGTTGTGACGTGTGAAGTGAGTGCAGACTCTGCTAGTTTGAGCCAAGTCATTCCTTTAATTAGACTATTGGAAAAGCAGCTTGAGAAACTGAAGGAGATGAAAGCAAGCAATTCAGCAAAGTATGTTGACCTTGTCGATTAAGTACTTCATTCGCTTCACAATGATTCTTAAGTTATTAAGATCTTGAACTCGGATCAGTACGTTTTGGCCACTGTGCTTGATCCAAGGTTTAAGACCTACATTGAGTCTTTACTTGTAAATGAGCGAGATGTGAACTTTTGCAAGGAGCTATTGCTCAGCAAGTTGGCCGCTGAACTGGGCCTCGGCTTGACTACGTGTCCTCCTTCACTTTCTCAAGCTGCTGCTGCTCGTAAAAAATTAAATTTCTAAAAAAGAAGCAGGGAAGACGCAGGGGGCAGACCAGAACAATTTAACATCTGGGCTGGTTTCAAGGATTTTTCTAAAAATTGTGTCATCTTGCCCATAACTCCATCCAATACGAGTATAAACATGCAAAGGATGGTGGAGGATTATTTTCAAGAGGTAATTGATATTTAAATGTCAGACAGTCCCTTTCCTTACTGGGAGGAAAAGCAGGCCATTTGGAAACCCATGTACAAACTTGCTTTGCAATACCTAAGCTGCCCACCCTCCAGTGTGTACTCTGAACGAGTATTCAGTACAGCCGGGAACTTAGTCAGTGATCGCCGTTGAAGGTTACTTCCAAAAAATGTGGAGAAAATGATGTTTATAAAAATGAACTACATCTTCCACGAGGAAGGCCTTCACCATCAAAGACATCCAAGCACTGACTGTTCTCTAATGGCGGATTCAAGCGGCGATGAATTGATAGTCTGTGATGATGACGTACACACTGATGAGGATGAGGATGAAGATCCAGATGATGATGATACCATCTTTTTAAAACTTTCTATTTAAGTCTAGGGTTCAATCTACCCCCAAAGAGGAAAGGGACTTAGGGCATTTCCATATCACGTACCATCTTGAAAGGTTGCTGTTTTGGCAATTTCTCATTATGGGTAGGGTGTCATACACAGACTGACCCCAAACTGCCTTTGTTCATTTCAAATAATATTGCACAGTCTATAATGGCTGATTTTTTTTTGTGTTTTCTACAACTGGAGGGGGGCCTATAGAAACAGAAACCAAACTGCCTTTGTCCATTTCTTTACATATTTAACTATAAGTGTAGGGTGTAATATACACCCAAAGACGATGGCTGCATTGCCAATATGCATAGATGGAGAGGAAGACAATCTGGTTTGTGTGTAGAATTAATGAAGGCCTACCTACCAGGAATTAAACTGTTTTTTTGATAATTTATTAGCTTTACAATTACATTACTTATCCAAGAAACAGGTGGAGCACTAAATTTGGTTATTTTAGGCCCAAAAACATTGATATTCCGACAAAATATCAAAACAAAACCAAACAAAACCAAAACCAAAACACGCAATGGCAGTTTTGCAAAACCAAAACACAACGGTAATCCAGATCCAAAACCGAATACAAAACCAAAACATGGGGGTCAGTGACCATCTCTAATTTTGATACTGGTGGAGTCTTCCACAACGTCTAGTTGAATCATATTTTCAGCTTCTTGCTTCACCACAGCTTTGGGTATACAGTAGGGCCGTTGCTTAACTACTATCTGAGGGGTTGTGAGAATGTCATGTTCTTTAAGAGTGGTATGCCCAGGAGTAGGAGAAAAGATGTCCCTATTTCGAGCCAACATTTATATCAAGGAGGACTCAATAGGTACCTCACAGTCCTATGTTTTAATGGCTAGCATCAAAGACACAGGATTTTCCTTGTGCCAAGGTTTTAGTAAATTGATATGACAAATTCATTTTCCCCACCTTCTACCCAACTGGCGGACTCTATATTTCACTGGCCCAGCCTATGACCTCATAAGGTCCCTGCCAGTGTGCAAAGAGTTTAATTTCCTGGTTGGAGACAAGAAATAATACTTTTTTTGCCCAGGTTAAAGAACAGACTTCTGCCGAGTAACATAATGGCTTCACTGATGCTCCTTGGCATATTGTTTCACTAGAGGAAATATTTATCTTATCCTTCTATATACAACAATTTAAGCGGGGGAAGGGATGTTGAAGGTCAGTTATATGGTAAGTCTGTATTATCTGCTTGTCGGTCTTATAGAATTCAAAATTTTAAGGTCGCTTAAACTTACGTCGACATTGTGAAAGCCGAATTAATGACTACCACCGGTTCAACCATTGCAAAACCTTCATATATCTTATTGCATGCTACAAGCTGTTGAAACAGTGCCAACACATCCGTCTACCTCATTACTTGCTTCTTGCTGTTCAACCAGTGTCAACACCTCCGTGTACCTTATCGCAAGCTACTAGCTGTTCAAACAGTGCCAACATATCCATTTACTTCATTACACGCTATTCACTGTCCAGCTAGTGCCAACTTAGGTACTTTTTATCTCTTTATATGAGAGATGAAGTTTTTTTAAATCTCTGCTTATATCTTCTCATTGCAGTCTCTTGGCTAATTACTACTCCCTTTACTGATCTAGCCTGCCTTTCTTCGCTCTATCGTCCATTATTCTTTCTTCCTATTGCCTTAGTTTACCTAATAAATTACTATATGTTATCTAACTACAGCACTTTACTAGGTTTAGCTAATTTATAAACTTTGAAAAAGTTAGCGTCCTGCTAACGAAACGCGTTAGTCATCATTCCCTTTCATCTGGATTGCTATTTTGAAGGAGAGAACACCTCCATTATCTCCAAGGAGACTGCTTCATATTGCCAAGAAAGATCGTGGCTCATTACACTCACAGTGTGTATGCCGAGCTGTCATCACCATATGAGGCAGCTGAGTATTGGGACAGTGTTCCTCTGCACATTTGGAATTCCAGCACCTGAGAACGTTACCCTTATCCGACATAGACGATTCGGACACACATTGCCATCATCCACCGGCTGCGGTTCAGTATTATAGACTGCATTTTATTATTGGGCTCCTGAGAGTGAATCTCTCACACTCCAGCGCTTCCATTGCTCATAAGATCTCTGTAGATTCATAATTATTATCATTTCGGGAGATCAACCAAGTGACGTTTACAATTTTATGGTCCGGACCACGCTACACATTATACTTATGGATTAGAGTCATTTACACTCTCACGCTGCAGATGTATTCAACCATTCAAGGATTGGTCAATTATTACCATCTGCTAACACAGGACTTGTTCTATATACACTGAATCAAACAGTGGTAAGGTGTACTGGCCAGACACCTAAAAGCTATTACATTCTATAGAAGTTTTTGTACCTAGTGCTGTGGTTATGTGGTTATTGTGAACATACTGCCAGTTATACTTGTTAAACCATTAGTATGTTATACATGTGAGTTCTGCCATTTAAATTTTTATATATTTTATTATTCATTAAAAGAATTTTTATATGCTTTTTGGACGCACCCTGTATTTTTATTTAGTTATAATTTATAAACTTGCCTACTAACACTAATTGTATATATTGTATATATTGTGGACTTGAAAAGTGACAATCTAATGATTTGCTACCTAATAATGACTAATAATTATTTAGTTTCTGACAAGCTAACATTTTACTTACTGACAGATTAAACTCCAATTTTACTGGCTGAAATGACAAACAATATTTAACTTACTCATAGATTATCACATAGCTACTAATTTATTGACTAAAATGACAAGCAACATTTCACTTCCTGACAGATTACTGATGATTGATCTAACCAATCAGCTATATAACTGCTCTATCTCTCTTTTAGTGCCAGTCCTCTGGAAAAGGACAACGTTGACAGCAGAATCAGATGCATCCATTGTGACCACAAATGGAAATCGTGGAATAAGATGGAATAATAGGAGTACAAGTAAAGAAGATGAAGTGGAAGATGAACTGTGCTTGCAAGTGGCATTTTCCTGTATCAACCCTCAATTCACTACTCTAACATCAGATCTGACATAAATCTTCAGCAATTGGATGGCACAGTATTTTTTAGTTGGCTTAATGATAATTTTTGAAGGTCATCACCCTATATATAAAATATAAACCTATATATAACAGATATCCCTTAACACACACAGCAGAAGTATAGCTATACATACATAGGAAAGAAATCTGTAAGCCAGTTAAGGGACAGCCTGCAAATCTTCTGACCCTCAAGAACAGGCCTATGGGGTCTGAATTTTTTAGCTTGCTAAATGTTGAGTTAACAGTACCATAGGACAAATGCTCATCTTTTCTTGCACAGCATTATCCAAGCGCTAACAGAGGATCTTTCAGAGACATAGCTGTGTTCTTCAACACATAAATGTCTATAAAATAAATTATTCTGAAAATGTAACTGCAAGAAATATATATTTAAAGGGAGTATGTAAGATACAGTAAAAAGAGCATAATCAGTGTGTACTTGCTTCCTGTTAAAAAATTGAACAGCATTGTTCGTAGAACCTATTATAGAGAGGGAGCCAAACCCAAAGAAACTGGAGCAGAGTAACTTTATTCAAACCTCATGTTGACCCAGCATGAAATTTAGCAACACTGTTTATCTTCCAGTGATTTGGGCTCATTGGGACCGGCACTCACTGTGTCTGAAAATTTCTGTGTACAATGTTAGTATTGTATAAGAATAAACATCTTATCATTCACATAGTTATTTATTGGCCAGAGTGCCTAAATAAAACACGCGTAAATTAAAATAAATGCTTTTAAATGTTTCTCTTTTTTTTTTTATAAACCATATGATATTTGCTATGACCTGTTTTTATTTCAAGTGTGTTGAAAGACTTATGAAGTCACTATCAAATGTTCTGCTTTTATTAGCTGGGAAAGCATGGTTTATACATACTGGGGCCCAGGCTTGGGGAAGAACGTTTTGTGGACTGCTTCAAGTTGGAATAACATTACCAAGAAATTATTTCTGTAGGAATAAAGGGAAAATGTAATTTTGCAACAAAATAAAGCCTGCTTTCTGCAATGACGTAACATGAAAAATATCAATCTAGGAGGGGTATGAGGCCATTTGAGGTTACTCGGTTCCTGTGATCTCAAGCAATACTAAGTGCTTAAAGTTTAGAAAAAAACTGTTACTTTATTAGAGTTTAAGAACTAAATGATGTCTTTACATTATGTACCTTGACTGGTGGTCAAAACGCAATGCCAAGTTATAAAGTTTAAGCAAGAAATCCAAGTTTCTCAGTTAAAGATGTAGACATCCCCACTGCATATTCTATGGTCAACAACTGTAAACTAATATAAGTTCTTAAATAGCCACATTTTTTAAACTCTTTAATTTTCTGTAAGTGTTATAAATGTATTAATATTTTATTATTCTCAAGTTAATTTCAGAAAATGTACTTAATTTTTGCGTTTCTTTTCATACCACTTAAAAAAAAGTCGCAAGGGGTGGTCATCACAAGGTAAGAAATGCTGAATGTGTAGTTTTGTTGAAATTGTTAGGTTTGATATTAAAAGAAACAGAAATAAAGCTCCTTAGGTTTATGCTTTAACCATGAAAAAATAAGTAGAACAGTCAGGCAAAGCACGTAACCTTGAAAAGTGGATCGTTTTCTGGAAAAGGAATAGCTTACATAATATTTTTTGCAGAAACTCTCACTTCATTATGCTCATAAAAAGTTAAAAATGCACAATTACTTGCTGGGTCTTGAGCCTATTTATTTTCCATGCCAATAAAAACAGAGGTTGAGTGGAACAGTCATTGAACATGCAATTCTTCTGAAACTATAAAGCCTAACAGTATTCCATTGATTTTGACATTGTTGCAGGCAATGAGAGTGGATAATGACAAAAATGATAAAACAGGTGCTATATATTGTCACTGTATTGTTTAGATTTTAATATATCTGCTTTCCAGTTTAAACAAATCCATTTTTATTTCAAACTCAAATTTGAGATAAAGAAGAAAGATATAGTCTGCAAAAAAGATATTAAGTTTAATACAGTTTAACAACTTTTATGTGGATATTCTTCCAGTGATGGTGTACACAGACAGCATATCTGACAGATTAAATTCATTAATCACAGTTAATATTTCACTGAGTGAAAAAAAGTTGTCAAAGTCAGCTAATTGGATAAAGTAATTTCAATTAATATCAAGCAGATTTGGTTGTCTTTGTCTGAAATTATGCGTAGAGTACGCTACAGCATATAAGGGCGTATCCAGCCGCAACACATGGCAATAACAGGATTTACACTTTTTACACACATTCACACGAACATACACATTTGTAATTAGTACACATTAATTGTAGTTGCAACACATAGTTATTTATGTTGAAATATAGTAGTATTTATGTTTACTATTATAAGTTATATGCATGTTAGTGAAATCAAAGGTTCAGGTTACTATGTCATGTTTGGTATCATTTTATTCCCCTATTCATCAGCAGTTGTCCGGTTCATTCACCGAAGAGATCGCACATTGCATACTCTAGTTAGCGATGTTAGGGAATAAATGTTTAAAGTGATACAGACTGTAAAATGCAAATAGACTAGTTGAAACTGGATTCTTGGTGGGAAAGTCGGAGCATATCCCCTGGAGAGTTGACCCCCACCTTTGGATATTTTGGTTTGAACTGGCCTATGACCTGCAGTACACTGGACCTTCCTGAAGCCTGGACCAATAGAAGCAAGCCACATCATCTGCATTGTTTTACTGTATTCACTGACTGCATATAAGCAGGGGCTCTGGGCTTAGTGACCAGTCTTCTTTGACCACAGCCTTCAGACCTGAATGACTGTTCACTGGATCCAAAGCGCTTGCGATAAGTAACGTCTGTACTTGTTTTATTTTGCATTGTTATTCTGTTTCTTTTGGCTATTAAATTACTTTGTGCTTTGGAACCACACATCGGGATTCGACAATCGTTATTGGATAGTGACAAAACGTGCATAACAAAGTTAAAACAACCTCTGCAGAGTACTAACATAAACATGACTACTCTTTATTGCTCGAACTTGATTAGAAAAAAAAAATCAGTGAATGTGGCATGTGCAAAAGTTTGAGCACAAATTTGTCCATCAGTCCTTAGTAACACTTTTGCAGAGATCACAGCTTCCATATATATTTTGTAGTTGTGTTGACAGCACATTGCTGCAAAATGTATCTGGCTTTTTTTAAGTGTTGTTTTGCATACCTTAGATGTTGATGTTTTTGATGAGGTTTTATGAAAATTTTCATTCTGGTAGCGTGTCCATACAGATCATTTTTATGTAAGCAACACTGTACTGTGAACCACAACTTCAATGTAAGCTAAACCTTTCTGCAGTTCCTTTGCAGCGATATGAAAGGCCTTCCAGATCTTGCCTTGACCTAAACAGTTCGCTTTAACTTTCATTTCTTATGCAGTTTTCTGTCAGTTCCTTAAAGAAGTCCATGGCTGTTCCGAGTAGGCCCAACATCCTGGGGAGTTAGAAGATTCAAAGTATTTATTCACCATTGCTGTTTTCTTAATTTAAGGCCTAAAAAGTCAATCTAGTTTAGAGGCCTTAAAAAAAGTGTCAATGAATCAACTGGAAAGGTGCCCAAACTTTTGCACAGGACACACTCACTGTTGTATTTTTGCTCAATTTGTTAAATTCAGCAATTAAATAGTAATTATATATTACATGTATAGAAATATGTCACATTTAATTGTGTACCCTGCAGAGGAAATAAGAACTCTATCACAAACTCTTGTATATAACTGTATATATTAATATAGCCTACATACTGATATTTAAAATTATTTTATATACATACATACAAACATATAAGGAACATTTGAGCAATTTATATTTCTGTCCAAATTTAGATTTCTGTGCCTTGTTATACAAATTTTAACTGTTAATTGGCTTTTCAACTCAGATATTATATCAGTAAAGCCTTCAAATAACGAAAAAGTTTACAACATTATTATTAGCAGTTTGACTTAGCAAATGGCAAGCCAAGTCACAAGTGAATAAGCGGGTTTATAATCAATGCAAATGTAAATTTATAGATTAGCATATTTGCAACCAGGCAACATAGATGCCTCATAAAATTTGTTTATAATTAAATATTTAAAAAATTATGTCTCTGCAAATTAAACCAAATGATAATCAGTTAACTTCACTCATGGGGTTGAAAAAGGAGGGTAATTATGCATATGAAATATGAACCTAATTTGATGATAACTGTGTTTTGTGGTGTTATATACCTAAACTATTTTTCCATTCCAGTTTCCATGTCCATACTGTACTGTATGCTTGTTTTAGATGACCCACAATCATACTGCAAATATCTTTAACTCACAAGATAAATCCGGACTGACCATCTGGCACTTCTGGCATTTGCCTGAAGTGCTGATAGCTGTGTGGGCCGGTACGGCTCCCTGGTCCCGGCGCTTCAAGTTTCGCGTAAGAGCCTTCACAAAGTACGGTTTAGCTGTTGAGGGCGCAGAGTGAATTCCAGGAGGCTGCTGAGGGAAGTTATGTATTGGTGGTTGTGAGTGTATTTTTATACTTTTTATTTGCATTCATTTTCGGTTATAGGGGAAATGGTGCTGCGGGGGCAGTGACAGTTACTGCAGATGGGATGGAGAGTAAGTAAAAATGACAGCACAGGGGATGAGTAACTGAAAATGTTTGCAGGGGGGAGTAACTTAAAATGTCTGTGAGGGGGAAGTAAGAGTAAGTGAAAATGTCTGCAGGGGGAGGGGGGTCTTAATATAATGTGGGAGGTAGGCTATTAATCTAATGGTGAATTGCAGGTGGGGGCTAATTCTTGGGTGCTATTTTATTTGTGGGGTGATGGTGGGGAAAATTAATTTAATAGTGAGGCCTATCAATATAAGATGGGATGAATCGATTTTTAATTTAATGCTGGGGTGGTTTGGAAGCTATTAATTGAAAGTGGGGCTGTTTGGGGAAAATGAGGTCTATTTATTAAATGTGAGTTTTTTAATGCCTGTGGTGGTTGTGGGAAATGGTTATATTTATTAAACGTAAATGCTATTTAATTTCTTGCTGGGGTTGTTTGGATGGAGGGAAATAGGTTTATTTATTAAATGGGAATACTATTAATTTAATGTCAGGGCTAGTTGGAGGGAAATAGATGTTTTTATTAAAGTTGAATACTATTATTTTAATGTTGGGGCTGGAGGGAGGCCTAATTTTAAAATGTGGGTGCTATATTAATTTAACACTGGGGCTGGTTGGAATTTTCTAAATTTCATGCACTTTATTTATTTCTCCAAATAGGGTCCCCAAGATTCCAGGATCCAGACAAGCAGCACTGATCTAAAGACACCAGCAGCCACAAGTGGTGAAAGTGCCAAGACAGGTTGGAGAGACCAGGACAGTCTGCCAACTGTCCTGAAATTGGTGGGTAACTGTCCCGCTTAGTCAGGATTTGGTCTGACTGCAAGGGCAGTTGGGAGATATGCCCTGCTTCACATTGTACTGCTTGTGAAGGCAGAACTACGTGCACCTAACAGTAGTGCACCCATTATTGCCTGTGTATTTGTCGAAAATGTGTCTAATAGCGAAATTACATCTTAAGTGCCCTGGGCCACCCGAGCCTTAATCCAGCTCTGGTTAGCAGGAGGAATCTGATAGCTGCTCCCAGTCCCGGACAGGACACAGCCTGCAGAGCAAGCCAAGGAGCTCTAAGTCTCATGAGATTTATTAATCTCATGAGACTAAGAGCCTCCCTGCTCACTCTACAGGAAGTTCCCATCCTGACAGATGTCAGTAGCATCGGAATCATAGATAAATACAGTGGACTGCGGGTGTCGTAATGTGTCTTGGGGGGTGGCGTGATGTGGATGGGGAGGGCCTGATAAATGTAATGTTTTATTAGAATGTATGTATCAATGCACCATTTTGACCATGCCCCCAACATAATGTAGCTGCTTGGCACACTGGTTTTATCCTGCTCATCAACAGAGGTGGGCCCGTGTGCGTTAAATGCCAGGGCTGATTTTTAGTCCCAGTCCGGCCCTAACAACACATGTAAATTCGCACACACAATGCACATATAGTACAAAGCCAATGAGCCACTTGCAATAGGAATTTCCAGTTCACCACTTGTCTGATTTAAGTGTCTGTTTTATATGTGTGTGCTGATCTTTAACTGTATTGCTATCTTCCCCTTTTTGTATGTGTGATTTTTTTTATGTGTAATATTTTTTCCTCTCTATGGGCCTGATACAGAATTGAGTGCACCTCTGCTTGCACAGAGTAAATTGCATGAATTCGCTCTGCGCATAACCACTAAAAAACAGCCAGTATCTATGTTTAGAGCAGCACTCATTCACATTTACATCTACTTATGCCTGAGCAGGCCTGATGGGAGAGGGAAGTGGTCTTCCAAAATAGGTCAAACACATTAAGGATGCAGTCAGAGATACGTCTTTTATAGCTATATTATTTGCATGCAAATACACATAAATCAAGAATACAAAGTGACAAGAGCGCTAAATGGCGCTAAAGTCTCAAAAAAATTAGAAAACTAGAGGGAAAAATTTCACAGTCCATATATCTGTATTAATCCTTATATTATAAATTCTCAAAAATGATTCACAGTTCTTTCTTTGCCTTCTTTTTGACTGACTCATCAGTCATGAATATTTCTCAAAATAAAATAAAACCAAAATTAATAATAACAAAACCAAAATAATAGCTTGTGTATTGTAACCTCACTTTTTTAAGGCGTGCAAGTTTCCCTTGATAAATTAGGTGAATGGTGCTCACACCCAGGTGAAAAAAAATTAGGTGCAGTAAATGCACATGCACATGCAACAGTAACTTACACTGATGTATCTTTAAGATAAAGTTCAGTAAAAATGTACTTAAGATGTACTTCAGAATAAACTTCGTTTGTCTTTAAACACATTTCCGCTTTAAACTTGGCCGGCAAAGTCGCCAAATATAGATGATTTGCTAGAATCACATAAGTATATAATACACAATTAAGCATGAAATTAGCATTTTTTTCAGAGGATAAGAGAAAACTTTTAATGAATTAAGGGAGTAAGGGTAAGTCAAATATAGTAGGCAGTACCTAGGAGTGATATTTAAATTTTTGCTGACATGTCTCAGACTAAACATTTTCAAATTAATTTAAGCATGTACATTTAATTAACAGTGGTGCATGTACATAATAGAAAAAAATAAACCTATTTGCACAAACTAAAATGTGTTGTGCCTACCTTGCCCTTGTAGTATTGGTTCACTTGTACAAATACTACTACTAATAATAATAATATAGAGCTCATGTTAGTTGTACTGTTATTCACAGTGTTGAGCACAAGCTGAGTGAAAAACACAGTAGTAATTGTGTAGGCATCTGCATTTCACACAAACTTGTCTGATGTTTGGACCTTGCTAAAAGGAGAATGACAGATAGTAGAAAACAGCGACACTATGCTCTGTTTAAAGTTAATACTGTTCTTCTTTCTTTATGTTGTACCAGAGCTAGCAAAACAAAAGCCTAACCTGGGGAAAAAAGATGGTTGATATGATGGAACCAGGATCCTTTTCTTATGTGTAACAGATGTGCCATATGCACAGTGTTGCATGCCACAATGAGATGAAACCACTTGCCTTCTCAAGAGTTAACATAATATGAACCTGTAGAATGGTAATGTGTAGCCTCTGGGTTCTGCCAGTTTGGCTACTGTTCCACACTTTACGTATTGTAGTGGAAGCAGAAACTGAACAGGTTCAACCCACTCCAAGCTCACTGTGACAGACCCAGGCCTTATATTTGGAATATCATGCCAACCCAGTCTGTCATCAGTGGGCCAATTGAACAACCGTGGTTCACTCTGTTATTAAACCCCGCCCGGTAGCCAGATCTGTTATTGCTGTGGCGTCCAGAGGAAGGGAGGAGGCAGCTCACAGGAAGTGTGACGCAGCTGTGAACCCTGTGACATCAAAAAGAGTGGAAGGAGTATAAAACAGGAGGGTCAGGACTTTATCTTAAATCAGAAGGTGCACTCTTCCTGTTTGCTATCTATTGTTCCAGCAGCTCTTCAACACAGTCTGAATGGTACCATCAGCACAGGTGGGGGACCACTGATATCATGCTCTACTTCCACCCCTGTTACCACCCAAACTCTTCACACCACCAATCACAAGAGGACAATGAGCAGGGGGGTTGACCCATGGAGGTGGCCAGGATAGGGTGTCTTGTGAAAAGGGAGATGTCTGGGGAGGGGAGGGGATTGTTGGAGAATCTTGAGAGAGCAAGGACTTGGACTGATTGAGAGTAACCGTAGTCTCTCAAGGCTAGCAAGGAATGCTTGAAGCAAGAGCTTTTTGAAACAGATCGGACAGTGTACCTCTAGGACTGATTCTGTCACCACTCCATCGGGAGACACTGGCAGATTCTGGGGAATTGATGTGTGCACATCGGTAGGGAGACTAATACCGAGGGTCCCACAAAGCTGGTGGAGAGTTGGCTGAGTGGCTGAGATCAGCAAGATACACCGACCCACCTTACGGATCAGAAACCCTGGCCCACTTGGATTGTCAGCTGTGGACTTTATTACCAGGAGTTTGGGCCTGCTAGGACTCTGTACTGGGAGGTAACCTGCTGAGGACTTTGTTGGGGAGTTTTTATTTGCACTGGTGATTTTCTGACACTTGTTATATTTGGTGATGAACAAGTTTCTTCCTGGGGAGCACTGTTGTATTTTACTAAGTGTGTGCACTTTAGTTAATAAAAGGGATTATTATCTCTGACCTGTGAACCTAGAGGATATAGTGAGCTTTGGTTTCAATCCTAGAGTCCCCAAAGTCACCACCTCAGAAAATTCTCTACCTCTTGTGTTGCATGCCAAAAACCAACATACAGACGGTTGGATAATTGTAGCATTATGCTTAGCATGTGTACTTTATATTTGAATGTATGTAGTCACTGCTCCAAGTTATTTTTTCTTCTGTTCATCCTACTGTGTTTGCCATTTGAAGATTGAGACTGTTGAGCTTCATCAATATGGACAAACTATTGTGTTCTGGTTCCAGTGACTGGATGACCAGGACACACTTCTGTATTTTCAATTCTGCACTCCTTCAGATATCTAATATATTTAAAGCCACATTCATTTAATTCCAGTATCACTTCTGATTGTCATTGTTGGCACATAATTAACACAGAAAGTCCCTTGGGAGACACCTACATCATGATAGGTTCAAAGAGCGTTTTGTTACTTAAGTTGAAATCAACTCATATTTTTATGATATTTTAAATGTAATCTTATATGTCACTGAAATTGTTGGCCTCTGTGCCCTCTGCTGCACCTTTCTTGCTTGTTTCAAACATAAAACTGTATTACTGTTAAAAAAACTATTTGCACTTTGCATGTTATTTTTATTTCTGTGTTTGTAAATCTATTTTGTGATGTAAATTGTTTTCTAGGCCCCAAGACTGTGGGGGAATGATAGAACAAAGGAGTCCCAGATGGTCTCTGCTGGCTGATATATGGGGAGATGCTAAGTGGGGACATGACACCCATGCTGCAGAGTGTGCCATTAGAGACAGAGCAGGGAGGTGTCAGCAGAGGAGAGGATTCATCACATCCCATTCTTATAGCCCATTGGGCCAGGGGCAGGAGGGCATCCTTAGTGGGCTAGAGGAGCTCCATAGTGGGCTACCTTGGGCTGGGTCACTGAGCAACCTGCATTTTTTTCTTTTGAAATGTTCCTAATAGGATGCTGAGTCGAGTCTTGCCCCCAGGCTAAAATTTACCAGCACTCCCCTCTTTGCCTACAGCAGGGGGAAACCAATTTTAGTTGCTTTGGAAGATGTGAGAATGTCAAGAGAGGAAATTGTGTTGTTGCCCTGAATGTGGAAATGTGTTTTGCCTGAGACCAGAGCCAGTGAACCTCTTGGTGAGCCTTGCCATGAGTGAGCCTCTGATCAGAGATGGAGTCTCCTGGCCTCAATGTCTTCCAGGTGATCAGAGAAGCCTACAAGCAAGGGGCGTTCTGGTGTGTGCTTGTTGCTGCTGAGCCCCATCTGCTTTTAGAACAGTGATAACAGATAAGTGTAATACTAATTGTTAATTAGCTGTGTATTATACTTAAGCTGTGTATTATACTTAAAGAAATTGAGTGAATCAATCACCTTTTTATACATTTGAGGTGCACACAATTCCATGAAGGGGTAGGTAAGACATAAACACTTGGGTGAGTCTGTTACTGGTTAAACAGAATTGACCCATCATGCCTGTTTGTTAGATACTATACACTGCTGCATCTATGCTTTGCATGTATAAATAACCCTGGTTTCCAACTAATGTGCAGCAACGGTATCCCCCGTTAAATAGTACTGTTTTAGTGTTTAGTAGATTGCCTAGTTAGCCATAGGAGAGTAGCATGATTCTGGTCGCACGTGTGGTTTGTAAGTGAGTGAACCCACACTTTCAACTTGCTACTGTGTTGACTAATTTTATTGTTCAAGTGATCCACATTGACAGTCTATTTTGTTTTAATGTACTGCAGCTATTTGTGCCATTGCATTGTTTAATGCCTATTTGTTTGTGACTGATACCCACTTTTGCCAGAAAACTATGAGTCTATGGCTAGATTTACTAAGATTCGTATTTGGTGGTGGTTTGAAACCATCATACATCGCAGGCAGTTTAGTGCTCCAAACCGCCGCATTTATTATTTGAGCCTGCGATTTAAAATGCCTGGCGATGTGTGGCGGATTGAAAACTGGTGGTACTGGTTTTCCCAACTGTGAAATTTAACAGTCGGGAAAACATACCTAACCCCAGAAAACAGTTACACCGCCGGTGGTTTAGGAATACTGTGGTTTGGCCAAAATCGCCATCAAAACCGCCAGAAAGAAGACAGGATTTTCAATACCTGCTTCTGATTTACATGCTGTTTAAGCTATCTTGCTTTTCAGAGCATATGAGGAGGCACCATTGACATGTACATTTTGGGGGCATTTATTAATTATTGAGTAAGGGCGTAAAATTAATTTATAATTAACCTATGGGGGCAAATTTTGCTTTTCATTATATTAAGAAGACAATATTATTGTATTATTATATCATGGGGGCACTATGTAGTCCCTCATGTGTGCTTTATAAATAATTATTGCCCCCATTAGCAATCAAATAGTATTGCTCAGTTAATATAATTATATCAGGGGCAAAAGCAGGATTTGCCCACTGGTGGGGTCACGCCCACCAGTGGGCGTAACCAGCATGTGTGGGGGCATGGTTATAATTTTACAACATTTACAACATTCCATTGGTCCATCAAAATGCGTATGCATTGCTATGTCTAGTGGGACACTAAGAACTGAATAAAAAAACAGTTATAATTACAATAAATGATAAGCAAAGTGACACATTGGAGTCATAGTGAATGTGGCCAAACATCATACGTCCTGATAGATTATTGTAGATTATTCTGGTTATACATACAACAAAATGCTTCTATGCTGTTAAGCATAAATGCTGCATACAGAGAATCATTCTTGAAACTAAACACATCCCAGTGTGCTCCTGTACGCTTTACAACATGTGCTGTATATTTTCCTATAGTAGCAAACCCTGCTTACTGAGTATTCTTATGTAAAATCTATAATATAAAAGCCTAGTGGTGTGTGTCTGTGTGTGAAAAAAAAACAAAAAACAAGCTGCAGCACCACCTGCTGGGCGGAGTTATACACTGACCTACTAAATTCTTAGTGTGTGTGGGGAAAAAACTCAGAAAGGGCTGAAATTTGGTATACTAAAATGTTTTCAATTTGTTAATTTAATTTGTTAATTGTTAAAAGTGTTTATAAAGATTTTAAAAAATATATATATATATTTCTTGAAGGAGAAGTGACAGTTGGGAGTGGTTGGTGGTTGCCGGGGGTGACAGAGCGAGAGGAGTGTGATACTCAGGACCGCTGAGAGAGATCCCTGTATCTGGATAGACATCTGGATAGATGTGGCAGTAAAGATGAAGGATGAGGTGATGGAGAAAAATGATGAGGTGGTGACA
This sequence comes from Mixophyes fleayi, assembly GCF_038048845.1. NCBI lineage: Eukaryota > Metazoa > Chordata > Amphibia > Anura > Limnodynastidae > Mixophyes > Mixophyes fleayi. Next base: position 254,082,520 of record NC_134402.1, read on the forward strand.
TGTGGACAAAACCACGTTAAAAAAGGGCGCTTGCGTCGGAAAGTAACGCTCTTCCCCTGAGGAGGCCTGGGCTATGGCCCAAATGCATGACAAGAACCTTTTTAACACCTTAAGTAGCTTGATTTGACTAGAATGCATGAGTATCATGCACGGGTTAACTTGTCCTATATAAGATGCTTGTTTGTTTATCATTGCTGTATCACACAAGCTGAATTCTTCAGACATGGTCAAATGTTATACTGTACAGACATTAAAATTACTGTATTGCTACTCAGAATAGGTGGTCTGTATGTATTGTACTTTTAGGTGATATACTGTTTTGTATGCTAATGTTAATGATATTCAGTCTTTGCTGCCTCATAGAAAATAATGATCAAATGGGTTTTTGGTACAAGCTGATTAGTTATTTACAGAGTTTTGTGGCTTGTTTCAGTTTATAATTATCTAACTAGAATAGTCAGACTATATCACAAATGCATATCTTCTATCTGTCCCAATTTAGGCAGGATAGGGTCACACTCACAAACACACATAGGGTCAAACACACAGACATACATAGACATGCACAGACTCACGCATACACAAACAAACACACACAAGTAAGCTGTCACATACATAGACAAGCACAGACTCACACATACACAAACACACACAGGGTCAAACACACACACAAGTAAACTGTCACACAACAGACAAGCACAGACTCATACATACACAAACACACACAGGGTCAAACACACAGACATGTAATCTGTCACATACACAGACAAGCACAGAGTCACATATACACAAACACACAGGGTCAAACATATAGACATGTAAACTGTCACATACATAGACAAGCACAGAGTCACACAAACACACAGACATGTAAACTGTCACATACACAGACAAGCACAGAGCCACACAGACATGTATACTGTCACATATACAGACAAGCACAGACTCACACATACACAAACACACACAGAGTCAAATACAAACAAGTAAACTGTCACAAAGACAAGAACAGACTCATACATACACAAACACACACAGGGTCAAACACACACACAAGTAAACTGTCACACACAGACAAGCACAAACTCACACATACACAAACACACATAGAGCCAAACACACAGATATGTAAACTGTCACATACACAGACAAGCATGGAGTCACATAAACACACACACACATCAAAACAAACACAAGTAAACTGTCACATACACAGACAAGCATAGAGTCACACAAACACACACAGGTCCAAACACAAACACAAGTAAACTGTCACATACATAGACAAGCACAGACTCACACATGCACAAACACACACAGGGTCAAATACACACACACAAGTAAACATACATATACAAGCACAGAGTCACACACACATACAGACATGCAAACTGTCACATACACAGACTAGCATAGACAAACACACAGACACGGACAGTAACAGACAAATTGTCACACACAGACTCTCTTACCTCTTTCTTCTGCCTCCTGCATCACACACATGCCAACTGGGTGGGAGGAAAGGGTGGGGCCAGACTGCAGGTCAGAGAGTACTGTATACACACAGCAGGGGAAGCTCTCCAGGGGCCAGTCACTGCAAGCATCAGCACCCCAGGGAGGACCGGGGTTTCTGGGGATTAGGAAACCCCACCTGGGTGCTCCCCTGTATATATGCATATTTCCCCATAAAGTAATACAATAATATTATCTCCATAATATAATGAAAAATAAAATGTGCCCCATAAGTTCATTTACTCCCTCAAGCAAGAAATAATTATTGGATCCAAGATGTATATGTCAATGGTGCTTCCTCCTATGGTCTAAATGGCAAAATAGTGAAAACAGCATGCAGTTGAAACAATCTCACCACTTACAATGACCTCTTTTGCTTTGGCCATTTGGATGGCGGTTTTGCAAACCCCAGCTTAGTAAATCCGGTGGTTTGTATGTTCTGAATTGTAAAACTCGAGATGTGATTTATAAAGTGGTTTTCAATAATGTTAATTATGGTCATCTTGATGGGGGCTTGGCCTTTAGTTGTTCTGCAGCTTCTTAATCGCTGGAAAATTCGACAAAAAAGTTGTGGTTTCTGCAAAAATCGCCCTTTAGTCAATCTAGCCTCATGTATGTGTGCCCAATGTGCTGCTTGTGTCAGATACATGAGTTCTCTAAAGTCATTTCCTAGTGGAAGAGTCCACTATCCACATCTCCACAAGCATGAAAGAACATTTCGGGTGACGCTACACCCGCCTTACAGCCAGAGTGAGGGGGTGCTACATTATGTAATCAGATATGTAAAGAAAATGTGATGATCAAGGTTCATCTGCTGCAGCATATTGTATTCTAAATTATTTAACATTCCATACTCAATTATAAGTAGTGCCATTATGCACACTTTTTTTTATTTAAATCAAACTTCTATAAATGTTTTAATCATAGCACCATAAGAATAAAGAATAGATTTCAGTATTCCCTTTTTAAGGACTGCCAGCTATATTCCTCTATACATCTACAATTAACATTCAATTGAGTTTCAGCGGAAACCTGAATGACTCCCAGATGCCGCATAGGTTCAAATCATTATCCATTTGGTGATTAATATACTGTTAATACCACTCTCTCTACATATTATATTTCAACATTACTACATCATGTTTTTTTTTACTTTCCTACTCGTTCTTTGTACTGTACAGTGTCTCCTTTTCATATCTCCCAACTTTGTTGCAGGACATAGGTTGTGGCCACATCATGATGTTGGCATGGCAATGCCTCTACAGAGGTGTGCTTAGTGCTTTTGAAGCATTAGGCTGCCCATTATCCCCTAGTGGTAGGTGGTCAAATCATCCATTTGTCGCTGCTTTTCCATGCAGAGAAGCAGTGATTGGGACATACCTCCCAAGTATCTGACCCATTGGACAAAGCTATTCCAATCGGGACAGTGGGACAGAGTTATCAAATCAGGACTGTCCCGCCTAAATTGGGACAGTTGGCAGGTATCCCTTCTATTCACATATTCTAAAAATATATATGTAATATTGACCACATGAGGCCACTTCAATAACTTTTTCCACGACCACTTCAAGTTCCCAATCCACCCCTGGGTGTTTGAATTTTTGGCCCTGCTGCAAGCTAATCGGCTCGCCACGTCACCGCATAGCGCCTGCATGATGGCTGTTATATAAGCTGTCACATATGGCTCCATCTTCAGTTCAACAGTGGAGCCATGACAGTGAGGATGGCACAGGTGATCTGCAATCAAGACATGCTGCGTCAGAGCCGAAATATCATGGAAGCCAGCAGGGAGCCCTTGTCAGGGTTAAGAGCACCCCTGCTTTGAAGAAAAGAAGGAGAGCCTGTGGCCCAAGTTTTGTTAGACGACTGTGGATCTAGTGTAAGAGGGCTTGTGTCACCTTTAAGTCAGCCATTTTAGGTAGTACTATGGCAACCATTTTGTTGCTTTCAATTTTATATACTTGCACTTTCTTGCCCTTTATAGCGCTGAGCAGTAGGTAACGGTAGGTTCCCTGCTCAACTATCCCCTCAGGCTATTGTTACACCCTGTGTCCTATTAGTCCCTTGAGTTGTTTGCCAAATTCAGTGGATCGGTGGCAGGGTCCCCAGTTGGCATTGTAGCACAAAACTTTTTTGAGTTCCAGTGGTGTAAGCTGGTGGTTCTAATTGAGGTGCCTATTTTTGAGTTCCCGCTGTTAGACTGGTGGTTCCAATTTGCGCAGTGTGTTCCGTGGGGTGTCGCAAGTACTTGTTCTGAGTTCCGGCAGTGACCACTGATGGTTCCAGGTGGGAACTCCTCACTCTGCATTGTGCTCTTTCTGACTGTGCCTTGCTGGACTGGAGTGTAAATCAGTCCTAGACGAGGGTGATCGTCTCCTAGTCAGTGGAGGGTTAGCCTCCCGTAGTTTCCGGGAATTAGAACTCGGTCTCACATGTGGTAGGGATTAGGATACTTGGTCATCCATAATTTGGGTTTGTGTGTGTGTGTTAGTCAGTAACGGTAGAGTAGTAAACTACACCAAGACTTAGGCTAGTTTGCTCTGCGAAGGTCATCTAGTTCCGTAGATCTTGCGCGTGCTGTTAGAGCTTAACAGATGGTGGGCAGCCTACTTTACTGGGGCTAGAATGAGTTGAGTTGTCAGGTTATCCTGTTCTACTTATACCACGTGGGACCGTGAAGTACCAGATGGCTACAAATGTAAACAGGTAAGCATCTGTCTAAATTCCTTTGGCCCTCATGTGCTGAGTTAGATCATTCACTAGCTGGGACATCTCAGGGCGTCTTTCCTTTTAAGACTACTGTGGATCAGAGGAGGATTTAGGAGGTAAGATTGGTGTTCCTCAGAATCAGTAATTACCAGGGGTGCTGGGTGGGGATTGTTTGGAGTTGCTGTCTTTCCTTCCTAGACACCTTTCACATATACAATGGGGCTTTGACAGAGTAAGCCATCCCCCCAGCTGCGACTTCCCTTCCTGCTACTATGGTAGTTACCCCTTTGGCTGAGCCATATATAACTTAGTACACATTACTCTAAAAGCCCTACAGAAAAACTACTTCTCTTTGAAGTTACATCTCAGATCTGGGGGTAAATGTATCAAGTTGTGAGTTTCCGGCGTGTTTGAAAAGTGGAGATGTTGCCTATAGCAACTAATCAGAGTCTAGCTATCAATTTGCAGAATGTACTAAATAAATAACTAGAATCTGATCGGTATGACTCAGTAAGTTCAAAGTTTGGAGCTCATGGAACAATTTACTTTCATCATCATCATCATCATCATCATTTATTTATATAGCGCCACTAATTCCGCAGCGCTGTACAGAGAACTCATTCACATCAGTCCCTGCCCCATTGGAGCTTACAGTCTAAATTCCCTACTATAGACACACACTCACACACAGAGACAGACAGACAGACAGAGAGGGAGAGACTAGGGTCAATTTTTTTGATTGCAGCCAATTACCCTACCAGTATGTTTTTGGAGTGTGGGAGGAAACCGGAGCACCCGGAGGAAACCCATGCAAACACAGGGAGAACATACAAACTCCACACAGATAAGGCCATGGTCGGGAATCGAACTCATGACCCCAGTGCTGTGAGGCAGACGTGCTAACCACTAGGCCACTGTGCTTTAGCTTTAATGTACATTTTGAAAGGCAATTTTTGCATCTTTTTCCATGACTGGCTAAGGTGTTAGGTAATTAAACAAGGTAGGACAAGTCTTGGGTGGAATGCGTCTCTGATCTTATAGATGTTCTGACTGAAGATATAGGTGGATCTTCTTCTTTTCGATCAACAGTTTCATGACTTCAGTCTCAGTACCACATGGTTTATTTGCTTTGTATATTTTTTATTATCTCAGTGCACATTCATGTTTCCCTTTTTTCAGATTTGCTGTATCAAACAAGAATGCTTACTTTTGTACAGACATCCCACTTGTGCATTTTTCTTTTGGAACACTTTACTTCCAAATATTTTAATGTGCTGCAAGTCCCGCAAAGTTTTCTTACATTCCATTGTTCATATGGAGTTTCTCAATATTCTCTGTAAGAAAATGTTTCTGAAGATAGCAGGCTGTCATAACTGCTTTTCCTCAGTATATGACTTGCATATTTGCAAGTTTTTTCCACTATCTTGAATAATCATCAATGAATGTGAGTAAGTACTCCTTCTTAACTGTAATCTGAGTTTTCAATGGCCACACACATCTTCATGTGTCAGGTCCACAGACCTTTGAGCTCTGCTGTTACTGTTTTTTATATAGAGTTTCTTGTTATTTTCCTTTTGTAAATCAACTAAATTTGATTATTTGACTGCATTGGTCAGTTTTGATGCCATTAACATGTTGTTCTTGATCTTCTGTAGCTTCTTATAGCTTCCAAATTCCTGTGCCCAAGTCAATGGTGCCAGCTATGAATACAGTTCATATGCTGTTCCTTCTTGGTGGTGTTAATCATTTCATTACAATTGAGCTGATGCAATACATCTGTATTTATAACTTTTATGAGCATGTAACTCCCATTTGTAATACTGTAGCTTTCACCTTTAAATGTCATAACATTGCATTGCATCATTTTTTTCACTGAGAGTCAGTTACTTTTAATAATAGGTTAAGATAGTTTAGATTTGTATAGCTAATTTTCTGGTGAGAGTATAGAAGTTCTCTCCTAATTCATCTAAGATAGCTGTGGTAATTCACTCTGGTGCTGTGATCAAGCAGAGTAAATGCCAATAAAGATTGGCGAGTGGTGTTTAGGGCCTGTCTTCCTCCCGATACTGGTATACAAAAGTTTATTGAGGATTGTATGATGGAGGAAGAGAAGTCCTTAACAGATGATGATAATCAGGAAAATATTAAACTCTTAATCTCCCAGTTGGCCATATACTTTCCTGTGGTAGCGGTCTGGAATAAAAATTTCACTATCAAACAACAGGATAGTGAAAATGCAGCAGAATATTTTTTTAGAGCTCTGATTGCGATGGCCAAATACACTGGGTTATCAGACGTAAGGGATGACGTACACTACAGGGAGGTAGCTGTTTCAGTCTTAATGGATGGCCTCAGGGAAAATTTGAAAGTCAGGGTGCAAACTTCATTACCAAACTGGAGAGGAATCACTGTAGATGCTCTCAGGGAGTCAGCTATAGAACATGATAGAAATATAAATAAACAGAAAGAGACACTAAGTGATAGCTTAATTATGGTAAGTATCCAAGCACTAGAGGGACTGCACACACGACCACAAAATAATAACACCTGGTTTAAGGAAAAGAAACAACCTGAGTTGAGGAAGTGTTTTAGAAGCACTAAAACAGAACACCAAGCAAAGGACTGTACAATGACAAGAGCGGAAGCAAAGAGACTTGGGCCACCTAAGGGGGAATCACATAGACACCCACAGCGAAGGCACACGCAAGTCTCAGAGGTTTCTCAACAGTTGCCGGCACACCTCATAGCAGCAAATGCTTTGAGGGAGAACTATAGCCAACTCTAGAGGTCAGGTCAAACCTGTAGTCCTACAACCAGGCGGGGTAAATGTTAATCTGTGGTAAGTATCAGTGTGCAGATTTAGAAATAAATTGATTTAAAAGTATACTTTGTTGTTATTGCTTGTTTGTTTATGTTGTCTTGTGTTTGCTTTCCTGATCGCTGGTAGAGGGTAAGGAATGAAAATATTTGTTTTCTTTGTTGTTTGAAAATAACTATCTTGTTCTTTTCTTTTCATAGATAAGGACAAACAAAATAAATATATGCTTAGTGATTAAGGGGTTGGATAGAGTAGAAAAATGTATCTTGAAAGACAAATTAACAATGGATCATTGTAACACTCTTTGTTTTAGGTTGCAGTGGCTCATGATAATTTATTTGGCTGAGTCATTATTCAAAATGAAGTATGTGCATACTTTGCTCTAAATGTTGTTTTATGTATTTCACTTAGAAACACATGTGAGATACAAAGTATGAGCCACTAAGAGTTAATTTTGCACTTCTCTATTATAAGTCAGGAAGTCTGTCGCAAAGGTATATAATTATGGTGATACCGAGTTCCATATGAGCTAGCGATAGAAGACACTAAATTGGATGGGTGACACGTAACCCCCAGTTAAACTTGAAAAGAATGGGGAGAGGTCATAGTTTAGTGAATATCTAAGGGGATTAGTGGAACAAGTAGAGCCATTGTCCCATAGTGTCCAATCCAGTTATCATGTATGCTGTAAAATCTCCTTTTCTGCTTTTCTGTTTGTTTTCAAATCCTTGTGTTCTTATTATTTCTTTGCTTTCCTATTTCACAGTCTTTACATCCCTTGTCAGTATCTCACTCTTTTCTTGTAAAGAAGATACGAAATCACGTACACATGGTCTCATTCATGGGGCTAAGACATTTGTGACATCAGACGGAGTCAGGGATACACACACTAGATTGACATAAGTCACAGAAGCAGCTAGGGGTTTGTTTTTATGTATAGAAGCTGCTGATTTTAAGCAGAAAGGTTTTTGTTGTGGAAATATGATTAATTTTTTATAGATTGCATATCTGCCTTTTTGTCTCCTGTGCAAATTATGCCTTTATATATATGCACAAAGGGTGAAGACAGGAGATCGCTGGAGGTTAGACATACAGATATGCATCTCTGTGTAGAACATTGGAGTAGGATTTTTTCCACAAGACATGACATAATGTGGAACCCTAGAAAATGTAAAAATGTTCATGTTTTATATTTTTTCACTGTTAGACAGACATGTACTGGATACTGTTATATTTGAAGAAAGTGTTATAGAGATAGACTCCTTTGCCCTTCTCACTTAGCCAAGTAGTTGAACGTGTGAGATTGAAAATGGCATGTGAGTTGGCAGAGGAAAAATCAATTGATATACATTGGTCTTCAGCATTTTTCTAGTCTAGGGGGTGATGTTGAGGCGACTGAAGAACTTTTTATAGCAATGGCAGTACATAGGTAGGACATTACATGGGGACTTGTGACAGTGACACAGTTACCAACTTTACCAACTGAAGTAGCTGTTAGTAAAGTCCAAACTTACACACACGACTGTACATGACTGTCACAACAGGGCGGACATGGCTGTCAAATAGCAGGGTTTTATGTGACAGCTGACAAATCTATGTTTTGTTTTGTTTTTTGTTGCATTGTTTTGAACTGTGTACACACACATACACACACACACAAATTAGTTAATATATGAGATTTGTGTTACCTGAAAAATAAACAGTCTGGAAGGTGAAGGGAGGTGGTCAGGACTCTTCTAGACCCTGGAGAGATGGACAAGGTAGACCAGTAGCTCCCAGAGTGTATCTTCCAGACCTAGCGGAGGCAGCACATGGTCTGGCTCAGCTGGGTACAGAAGTTAAGTGCAAACTGGTAAAAGTATATTGGGGTGCACCAGACATTTCTTCTCAAGCTAGTAGGAAGGCAATGTCCTGTCTTGATTGAGAGAGTGTCAGGAAGATGATACCAATAGAGCCATCCCATATCCCTCCTAAAGATGGACTTTCTCCAGGTAAAACAAATCCATGTCATCCAATTACCACCTTGAAAGATCCTCAAGTATGCACTGGGGTACCGATGAAAATTACCTGTCACTTCCGGTAATTCAGGCCAGGACAACGGCCGGACGCCGAAAACAGTCTGGTGGCGCTCCGGCAGGCTGAATAGCCGGGCGCATGAGCAGTAGGTCTGCCTGTGGGCTAATTATCTCTGTTTCAGTAATTAGTAGGGGTCTGTGTATGATTTCAGAGCTAGGCTCTGATTGGCTGCCAGCAGTATTTAAGGCAGTGAGGTCTGAGCCTCACTGCCGGTTATAGCTCTCTGTTACCAGTTCTGCTGACCTGCTCTGCTCCTTGTTCCTGTCCTTTGGATATTCTGTTGGATTGCCCGTGTATGACCCCTTGCCTAGATTTGGAACCTGCCTGTGTTTTTTGTGACCCTGACCTCTGGCGTGTTTACCGACTTACCTGTTTGCTCGTGACCCTTGACCTTGGCTTGTTTATTGGATTCGCTGTCTGCTGCCGGCCCTCGACCCTTGCCTGGACTTCACTTCGCTTTCCTGGGTTCTCCCCAGCCGGTGCGCACTTCACGACCCTCTGCTAGTCTGCGGCCCAGTCTGTCCCCACCACTAGGGGCTCCAGTGTGTCCCAGACTGGCAGAGCAGACTCCGGGTTGTGTTGTAACGGCTAGAGGGGTTCCTAACAGTAAAGGTGTATTGAAATGTTTCTAATGTATTGCTGTGTCATACTCAGGGCTTTTGTTATTCAATGTGGTATCCATAGAGTTATAAAAGATGATAGGGGTATTCTTGTTATCAGCAATAACTGTATAATGTATGATCAGTGATAATGAGTTACATACTTTTCATTAGCCACAAACCAGTGGAAGAATAAAGTAACTTTGGACTTTGCAAAGACAGTTGTCCAACATGAAGTAGTTTTTTCCTGTTCTGTGTTTCTCTTATCTCATTCACTTTTCAGGACAGTCAATTATTTCAATTGTGAACAAGTGACAGAGGCTGGTTCAGGTCAGGGGCGGATCTAGAAAACGACTGTACCCTGGGCGATTTAGAGGGGCGATTTAGGCCCCGGCCTTTTCTAACAGTTTAGGCTGCCGACAGCTGCACAGTATGTGCAGGTCCGTCCAGCCATGACAGGCAGGGACAGTGTGCTGCCCCGCTGCTCTGATTGTGTAATCAGAGCAGCCGGGCAGAACACTGTCCCTGCCTGTCACGGCTGGACGGACCTGCACATACTGTGCAGCCGTCGGCAGCAAGTGTCTGCTAGGGGGGGGGGGGGGCGATCGCCCCGATCGCCCCCCCCTGGATCCGCCACTGGTTCAGGTAGTGATATTTAGAAGTTGGGGATGAAGGAGAAGGTGTTAGTACAATCGGTCCAGCCAATTACTCTATTCAATTGAGGGGTAAAGGAAAATTTGGATTGGGTGGGTAAGGTTTTAGACCAAACTAAGCGCTGGGGGTGTTCTCACGTGCCTCAGAGATTATATCAAGTAGGACTAGTTCTCTTTCCACTAATTATTCCTGAGGTACCCGAATTATGGGGTGGGAGGTCACTAGGGGAAAGGTAAAACAGCTAGGTCTTTTAGTTTGCAGTCTCCCAATATTTGGCAGGCTGATCACTGTTTCACGTACAAAGAAACTTGAGTATTGGGAGACTGGGAAGAACGAACAGACAATAGCCAGCCCCACAAGTGTTGAAGAAAGGAAATGTTGATATTATTGGAACGTATATTTTAACTCAGGTTGATGATGTTATTGGTGAACATGCAGTGTTTAAATGTTGTCTGAGCTTAAAGACATGCGTTGGACAGATGAACCTGTTAGGCATAAAAAAAAACTGTTGTAGAAAATTCTATATTGTTGATACATGTTCTATTGCACCCTTGAAGGGCATACAAAAAGGTTATCTCCAAGCTCCAGAGGTATATGGTCTATAGTAAAAGTAAAATTGTTTCTAGGATTATGACTCTCTTTTATGGTAACCTGTCTGGGATCTACAGACAGCGTGGGCATACACCAAGGGAGACTTACATTACAGAGCAATGAAACGTGGTACTGAGATCCTGCATATAAAATCTTTAAGGTGATAGTTTATTGTACTATCAAAGGGTGGAGCTGTCGAAGTCGTAGAATTGGATGAAAGAAAGTATATTGATTAATATTGTTTTACCGTGCGATTGCGATCAGTATGCCACGTGTTACGTGCCATGGCGCGATCACATGATAGAAAACGCACGCATACACTCGCACTTTTACATTCATCTATTTATATATTTCATATTTATTATGGTTCCATTCCACAATCGTTTATGAGCAGATGGTATTTGGTTTATAGTTATATATATTATAAGGTTATATGTACACTTTAGTGATATTTAAGGTTCAGGTTACAGGAAGTATGTCATGTTTAGTATCATTTTAATCCCCTATTTATCCACAATTGTCCGGTTCATTCGTTGTAGGGATCGCACATTGCATACTCTAGTTAGCGATGTTAGGGAATAAATGTTTAAAATGATGCTGTCTGTGTAATGTAAATAGACTAGTTTAAACTGGATTCTTGGTGGGAAAATTGGAGTACATCCCCTGGAGAGCTGACTCCCACCTTTGGATATTTTCGTTTGAAGTGGCCTATGACCTGTATTACACTGGAGCCTCCTGAAGCCTGGACCTATAGAAGCAAGCCACATCCTCTGCATTGTTTTCTCTGTATCACTGAGTGTATATATACAGCTCCCTGGGATCAGCTAAGACAGTCATCACTGACCACAGTGTTCTGGACTGAAGGACTGTCTAGCTGGATCCAGCAGCGGAGCGCAGCGTATGTATGTCTGTATTTGGTATCGGCTGTATTGTACTTGTTGATCTGTACTGCTAAACCTTTTCTTTGCTTTTTGCTAAATAAATTGCTTGTGCTTTGGAACCACATAAATCGCTTAGACAATGCTTATTGAAAAACGATGAAAATACTTTAAGAAACCGCCAATCTGTTTCAATCTGGAAAAATCCCTCCAGACCCAATATTACAGTCCTAGTTTTTCCCTATATCCACTACTATCCTTCATTTTAATTAGCGGTCATATCCCTGGATACACTTCTCCGCTAAAAATTTGTCTAAAACTTTCTTAAACATATCTATTGAATCAGCCATCACAACCTTCTCTGGCAGTGAATTCCATATTTTGACTGCTTTTACTGTAAAGAACCCCTTCCTTTGCTGGTTGTTAAACTTCCTCTCCTCTAACCTTAGGGGGTGACCACGTGTCTTGTGCATAGTCCTTGGGGTAAAAAGTACCCATGAAAGTTATCTGCATTGACTCTTAATGTATTTGTACATAGTAATCATATCTCCTCTTAGACGCCTCTTCTCTAAAGTAAACATGGCTAAACTTGCTAACCTTTCATTATAACTTAATGACTCCATACCCTTTAACAATTTTGTTGCCCTTCTCTGAACAATTTCTAGTTCCAAAATATATTTTTTATAGAGTGGTGCCCAGAACTGTACTCCATACTCAAGATGAGGTCTTACCAACGATTTATACAGTGGCAAAATTACACTGTCTTCCCTTGAATCTATGCCCCTTTTTATGAATGGCAATACTTTATTTGCCTTTGCAGCTGCTACTTGACATTGAGCACTATTGCTAAGTCTACTGTCTACGAGCACTCCCAAATCCTTTTCCATTATAGATTCCCCTAAATTAATCTCATTTAATTTATAGATTACATGCTTGTTTTTGATCCCTAAATGCATATTCTTACATTTATCTATGTTAAACCTCATATTCCATTTGGCTGCCCAATCCTCCAGTTTATTTAAGTCCCTCTGTGGAGAAGCTACATGTTGCTCTGATTTTACCACAACTCTCTGTTCTCTATTCTCCAACCAGTTTTCGATCCAAGTACAAATGTTGCTTCCTAGACCCAGTTCCCTTATTTTATAACCAACCTCTTGTGTGGCAACAAGATATGAAACAAGATATGAGCAGAAAGTGCAAAGCTTTCAGAGAATTAGAAGGACTAGGGGACACTAGGAGAGAGAAAATGGACACAGAAGGGGGAGGCAGAAATAGCAGGAAAGTGATGAAGGGAAAGAGGAACGAAACAGTAAATACTAACAGGACATCCTTCAGGGTGAAAAGAAATAGAGGGAAGTCAGAAGATGATGAGCAGAGTAAAAGAAACAGATATATGAAACAAGTCATTAAAAGAGTGATAGAGTACAGGAGCAGTGGTAAAAGAGAGTTAAAGAGATCCAGATACATAAGACAGGGCGTGTAAGTGAGAAGGTACAAAAAAAGGAAATAGGGAGAAAGAGAGAGTTAGAAGCAGAGTATAAATATTAGATAGACCTGTTAAGAAAAGGTAAAGCAGGCATCACACCCATTCAAGACTACCAGAGTATTCCTTAAAGGTCATTCAGGAGAATATAGTAATATAGTAACATAGTTGATGAGGTTGAAAAAAGACACCAGTCCATCAAGTTCAACCTATTTTGGATCTCCTGCGAGATGTAAAATCTAAGTTGACCACATTGACTGTGCTGTCCTGGTCTAAGTTCCCACTAACATCCTTGTAGAAACTAATTAGATTACTTTGACATGACCTATCCCTCACAAATCCATGCTGATTCCCCCTAATAATCTTATAATCCTGAATATTATCCCTTAATATATCTTCAAGTAGTTTCCCTTCTATTGATGTCAGACTTGTGATCTCGTCCCAATTTTATACAACGGCACCACAACTGAAATTCGCCAATCCCTTGGTACTGAGCCTGATAAGATTGAATCTATGAAAATTAAGAATAGCAGTCTAGCTATTTTTGAGTTTAGCTCCATCTGCCATCTGGACCTGGAGCTTTATTTTTCTTAATATTCTTCAGTCGCCTTTGGACTTCTTCCTTTGTCAGCCAAGTATTAATTGTACGGTTTCATTTACATTTTTATGTATTATTCATACCATTTGTTCTTCTCTAGTACATACTGAAGAAAAGAAAGCATTTAATATCTTTGCTTTTTCCTTAGCATCATTTATCAATAAGTGATTTTGCTAAAAATATAGTTAATGCAACTTTAACATTGCATACCAACAAGTTTTGTCCAAGCCAGGTGAACATACTAAGGTGGTCTGATCCAAACTAGTGCCCAAGGGTAGAAAAAGAACACTAGGGGGTATATTTACTAAACTGGGGGTTTTAAAAAGTAGAATGTTGCCTATAGCAACCAATCAGTTTCTAGCTGTCATTTATATAGTACATTCTACAAAATGACAGCTAGAATCTGATTGGTGTAGCAGGGCAGATGGTTGGTATCCCAGAAGTCATCATCACCATCAGCTATTTATATATCGCCACTAATTCCACAGCGCTATACAGAGAACTCACTCACATCAGTCCCTGCCCCATTGGAGCTTACAGTCTAAATTCCCTAATATATACACAGACAAAAACCAAGAGAGTCTAAGGTCTATTTGATAGCAGCCAGTTAACCTACTAGTTTGTTTTTGGAGTGTGGGAGGAAACCGGAGCACCTGGAGGAAACCCACGCAAACACGGGAAGAACATACAAACTCCACACAGATATGGCCATGGTCGGGAATCACACTCATGACCCAAGTGTTGTGGGACAGAATTGCTAACCACAAAGCCACTGTGCTGTCCGAAGTAGTGTAATAAAAGATTCTATAGCACCAACGCCGGTGGCATAGTAGAGAGGCAAAGATCGCCCCAGTAGTTTTGGAATAAAACAAGGGACACAGGGCTAAAACTGCATAAATGCGTGAGTTTATTCTCTTTGTATGTGGCATAAGGTTTAATCACAGCAGCAGATAAGTAGCAGTAGTGTAGGGAAGCAATACCATGATGCCATCAATATGCAATGTTATTCAACATGTAATAAAACAAATAACATTTTAGGAGTCTTGTTTCAACAATATCAGCAATATGCAAAAGTAAACCACTACAACCAAAAGATCACTGAATAAATTTATCTCACTTTGAAGTTAGGCACTGTGCTTCAGTGGAATGAGTTTCACTGGATAAATACTTTTGAGACACAACCAGCTTTTGACAAATTAATTAGACCATTACACTAAATGCTGCTGCAGCAGGTTGTCTAGACCAATAAAGCATGATAGACGTTTAGTGCAATTATACAACATTTATCACACAAAATCAGTATGCAACAGTCATATCTGCATTAGTAGAAATGACTGTAGATTAGGATCACTTTACAATAGACAGAATTCATGGGGGATGGGGGCAAATTGTAATCCACATTTTTAAGTGAAGTTTTACCATGACACAAGAAGTTTATTATTACTTGTACAATATGAAATGAGTTACTGAGCCCTCCCAGGAAGTGTAGAGTTAAACAACTTGCAAATCTCTCCTCAACAACCATTTTAGGCAGTTTCAAAGTAGAATTAAACTTCTGATGCAAAATAGACAAACTCTTGTGAGAAATTATTTCTCATTCTGTCTCTTGCACACTGCGTCAGCTTGCAGATAACTTTAAACACAGCCGATTTGGCTGGAATAAACCTTCCGTTCAGACAACAGCATAACCTCTCAATAGCAATATTACAGTCCCAGTCAGAAGTTTTAATAATACAGTTTGATTTCTCACCTGTTTGAATTAAATGATGTCATGTAAATGAACTAAAAAAGGCCACTAACTGGTATTGGCGCAACTGAACAGGAAGGCACGTTTTCACCCCGCAAGGGAGTTTGGACTTCGCTGCAAGAAGGTGCGCAGGTCGCGGTTCTCCAAGATAGTCACCAGCATAGTGACTGAGTAGACAGGAATAGTGAAGCGAATCCAAGTCAGAAACAAACAGTTGCAAAGTACATAGGAGAAATCTGAAGAATGCTCAGGGTGAGCCAGGAGTTGAAAACAGATGGAGTAGTAAAGTGCCAAATAGAAGAGAATGTGGAAGGTCAAACCGGGTCTCAACAACAATAACAGAAGCACACTGAACAGGAAGCGCTGGAGCAAGTGATGAACCTATACTCTGCCCCCTAGTGGTGCCAGAGGCTCCTTTAACTGCATATAGCTTAGCCCTGATTGGGAAGATAAGATTCAGCAGTCAGACATAGCTGCCAGCGCGGGTACGGCGCCTGACAAATAGCTTGAACATAGCAAAGCAAAATAAAGCATAAACTTAACTGTCTTATGAGTCCAGCTAACATCTGATAGCCAGTGGCAAGTTGGGTTCTTTTCCTGTTTCTTCACAGATGCTTCCTTATGGGCTGGCTTTTAAGTCTGGAACTTTAGCTGCAAAAATCCCTTAGGCAAACAGTCCAGTACAGGCACTTATTGGCTCCTTTATCCCAGGCAGGAATCACATAGCACAATAAACAGCCAGCAGCAAAACAACCCACTAGTTTTCCCCAGTACATTTTCAGCATCTCCCCTTTTCCCCAAGAATCTCCTGGAGCCTTCTAGTTAATTCTGGCACCAAAATGTCCTTGTTCACTAAAGTAGTAGACTGTCTCTTTAAAAAAGGACTCTTGATAGGACCTGTTTAATAATAATTATTGATCTCAGCATCAGTATTAGATAAATTGCTGAAGCGATTTCTAAAGTTGTACGACATATTTCATCTTAGAATTATAAATGCTCAAGCTCGGTTTTCCGAAAACCAAACCTCCCTGAACATTACCAATCCGAGTACCAAGCTCGATACTTTCCTGCTTTCTCGGATCTAAATCAAGGGAAAACATCATTGTTGCATTGTCGGATCTCGCGGGTTTTGGATTCCATAAGTACTTCTCTCCCCAGCAGACCCAGCACCATTGCTCAAACAGAAACAGGGGTAGCAGTGTTCTTGTCACTCTCCATTCTCAAGTGACATTGCTCAGTGCCAATGCTCACACAGAAACAGGGGTAGCAGTGTTTTTGTCACTCTTCAGTCTCCAGTGCCATTGTTCAGTGCCATTGCTCATACAGAAACAGGGGTAGCAGTGTTCTTGTTACTTGACAAAAATTGACTGGAAATGACCGGAAATTAATGCTATTGAAGCTAATAATAACGTAGGAACAAAAAAAGAGCCAAATTATGTGATTTTAGCATTTTTTAGCAATTTTAAAATAAATAAATAAAAAAAATACAGAACCAAAACCAAAACCAAAATACGTGAGGGAGGTTTTGCCAAAACCAGAACACAAAGTTAATACAGATCTGAAACCAAAACCAAAACACGGGGGTCAGTGAACATCTCTACTTACAGTACTGTGTAGGCTAAATCATATAAGGAATACTGATTTCTTAGAGTAATTTATAGTGTAATTTATTAGCAGTGTATTGAGTTGTATAATTGTGTAACCATGTAATTGTGTATAATTGTGTAATTTATTTTGCACTATTGCTTTTCAAAAATATTTTATTTAAGTTACTGAGTTCTTGTCTTGAGCAGGGGTTTCACTTCTCTTTGCATCATAAACCACATACCTCATATCTCTATTTCTTTTGACATAAAGAAAACAAACCCTGCCCCTCAATCTATATACCTAGGTGTCATAATTGTATTGTCTTTTTTCCCCACAAATAAATCCTGTTACATTTATCTTAGAAACATTTCCATCATTTGCACATATTTTACACCAGATGCTGCAAAATCTTGAATTCATGAACTTGTAATCTCCCATATTGACAAATATTGAAAACTATTTGGAATACAGCGACTAACTTTCCTCACAACATGTTTTACTCTGCTCTGTCAGTGACTACATTGTTTGCCAGCCTTTTACTGAATCCAATATAAATATTTCTATTAACATACAAAGTCATTAACAAAAGTGCAGCAACATACATCTATTCACTTATTACAAAATATGTCTCAACTTGACCCCTCTGCTCAGCCTCATATATGCATCATTCATCCACACTTATTACTTACCCCCATTGCAAGTTACAGGACTTATTTTTGGGATACTGCTACTGTGCAGAATTCCCTCTCTCATACAACAAGACATTCCTCTAGCCTCCAAACCTGGAAAATCACTTCTAAACCACCAACTTAACCTCCTTAGGCTATTGTACCCGATTACTGACCCTCTATACAGTCCACTCAAAACATTTAGTTATTCTTCTTCTCTACTCAAACAAACTTTTCAACCCCAAACCAAGGATGCTGTGAGACTGTGCAATATAGCCTCATTAGGCACTTTTTTTTTCATTGCAATCTGGCTGGACCAATAAGCAATGTGTGACACTGTTTTTCTATAGATTGTAATCTTGCCAGCAGGACCATCTTACTTCTTTGCCTATCTGTTAATACCCAGTTTTGTATTATTGATGTGTTTGTTCCCATTTATAAAGCATTGCTGGAATTATATAAATAAATGTTATAAATAATAATAATAAGCACCAGCTAATCTTTGGGTATGAACAAAAAGACACACAACCTCCTAATGGTGCAATGTGTGGTCCAATAATTAAATTGCACAAATTTATGCAAACTAAATAAATCAATGTAATAGTTATATTGAATAGTTATATTGAATAAAACTAACAAACCCAAATGTTGGGCAGGGTAACTCCCGCTGTTATACAAAGGAAAAATTGACCTCCGTATACAAGCAATGAAAAAAATAAAAAGACAGAACAGTGCTGAGAATTGTCTAAAGCCCTTTTTGCAAGTGAAACAGCCTAAATAGTCAAATATATAACAAGTCACATAACCAATAACCTGCACACATAATCAGTAACCCTAAAGAAATCAATAAAAAAAAAAATATCACTTGATGTATTAAAGATGATGCTCTTAGTGGAGAAATCGATGATTAGCTGATTGGAGATTTAACTTGAGCAACATTAATAATAATCACGTAAAAGTTACATTACAAGACTGGGGTCCGTTTGTGCAGCTGGTCACAGCAAAACTATCTCCCCTCCTCAACTAAATGACCAGGTTGTTAAACTGATCCAACTGTCATAAGAGGAGGGAAGGGGGGTGGGGGTCGACGACAGCTCACTCCTCAAGACAGTGAATTTGGATACAGTGCAAGTATGTGCAGAAACTCCAGTTGGATTGACCTCCGTTATAGTGATGTTTCCAGTGAGATGTATTTTCCAATGTAGGAGCAGCTGGCCAAATCGATAGTGTTAGTGTAAGCAGTATTGTGATCTAACACTACAGATAATGTAGTCTCCAAGTAGTGTGATCAACAGCAGGCACACATTAAATAATAAATAATTCCATGCAAAGACCCAGTGCATCAATTTGGGAGAAGCAATAATCCCTTCAAATAGCAGTATGAATGAAGTTTGAATCAGACCCGACACGTTTCTTTGCCTTTCAGTAATTTCATCAGAGGAGTACTTATCAATAATTGTGATCCACGTACAGTAGTTCAATTTAACTGGACCACAGGAGTCTTTAAATAACGGCTTGCTGATTAATCAATCAAAAACAGCTGTGTTCCACAGTTGTTAAGTCTGTTTTCAGAATGTTCAAGATGAATATATCAATAACATTTTCAAATAAATTTTAAATTGTAAATCAATAATGCGTTAGTGCAAACAAAAAAATCATTAAAAATATTTATATAACGACATATATAACGACATAAAATAAAACTAGTTCAGGAAGACAGTCCCATAAAATTACATGTACATTCATAGAACAGTATATATACATATTTTTTTCATTCAGAACATAACCACAAAAAGTAGATCATGCTACACCTTCTTCAATAAAAATTAAATTAATTAATAAATTTGCATCTAAACTCTAAAGCAAATCCTCAAAAACTGAACAACTAAACTAAATTATTTAATTAAATGGAAAAAAAATTACCATGAATTAAGATTACAATAATCTCACTCCAGCCCCAGCATTCAAATTTGGGACTCACACTATTCTGTCATCTAACTTAGTGGCTCTTAATCTGTTGAACCAATCTGTAGTTTAATCATATCATGCTGTATAAATATTCTTAAACCTTTTCAAACTGTATATAGTTAAAAGAGAATAAAAAAATAGAAAATAAAACAGAATAAAAAATAACTCCTCTCTCTCCTTTGGCCCCCACATTCTCTCTCTTGCTAAATCCTGCCGCTTCCAGCTGCGTAGCATCGCTCGCATCCAGCCCTTCCTCTCCCAAGATGCCACCAAATGCCTTATTCACTCTCTGATCATCTCCCGCTTGGACTACTGTAACCTCCTCCTCACTGGCCTCCCCCAATCTCATCTTGCTCCCCTTCGATCTGTTCTTAACGCAGACGCTAGGCTCATCTTCCTCTCTCGCCGCTCCTCGTCGGTCTCCCCCCTCTACCAATCCCTTTACTGGCTCCCCTTCCCCTTCAGAATCCTCTTCAAGCTCCTCACTCTTACTTACAAGGACCTCGCCAACTCCACTGCACCCTACATCTCCACCCTCCTCTCTATTCATGCTCCTTCCCGCCCTCTCCGATCTGCCAATGACCGTCACCTCTCTTCTCCCCTGATCACCTACTCCCATGGGCGTATCCAAGACTTCGCCCGCGCTGCCCCCCTCCACTGGAACAAGCTCCCTCCCTCCATCAGAACTTCCCCTAATCTGTCCAGTTTCAAACGGGCTTTAAAAACCCACCTTTTTCGTAAAGCCTTCCAGTCTCCCACTTAATTACCTACCTTTTCTTCTGCTTCTTCCCCTTCATTCCCCTTCCCCTATCCTCCATTCCTCCCTCTCTCCCCCGTGTCTCTCTGTCTGTCTACCTAACCCCTTAGATTGTATGCTCCTTTGAGCAGGGTCACCTCTCCTTCTGTCTCACCACTGTTAACTCTGCTCTCCAGCAACCTTGTCGTCCTCCACGAGGACCCTCTTCTCCCTGTCCCCTCCCGCTCCCTCCTCTCCCCCCCTGGGGGTCTCCCTATAATCCGTGCCCTCCCTCTTGGGCTCCGTCGTATGCAGACCTTCCCCTCTCCCCTCCCCCGCCCTTGCTATGCTTTGAGCTCACAGAGTTACTCTGCTTATTGTTTACTGTACTGTGCTGTCTCTCCTTGTATTGTAATTTCGCTTGTCCCTGTACGGCGCTACGGACACCTAGTGGCGCCCTATAAATAAAAATTAATAATAAAATTAATAATAATAACAAATACCGTATAACATATATATATATATATATATATATATATATATATATATATATATATATATATATATAAATGATGTGGGACACTATGAGAGGGCATATTATTCAAAATACTACGGCGGTGTTCTAAAAATTTAGTTTTTAAAGACCTTGATCTTGGGTTTAGGAGGGAGAATTGATTTGAGAGTGGGATCTTGTCGCAAAATCATATAATTTTTCTTAATTATCCCCGTAATATCCTTTGACCTCTCATTATACCTTAAAATAAATGCTTGCTCAATTGGGTCCTGGGTAACTAGCACCTTTTTACCCCTGTACCAGTAAAGGCGTCTCTGCGATATGCTCGTGGCACTATTAGTTTCAGCGAATGGTGTTAGATGAAAAAAAAACTATCTTTCTTAACCAGACTGACCTCCTTGAAGCCCTTATCCAAGACAAATGAAGGATAATCTCTCTCTCTAAAGTTTTGAAACAAATTTTTTGCTTCTATCTAAAAAATTGTGTCTGTAGAACAAATATGTTTGAATCTTAATATTTGGCCCTTATGAATGTTTTACTTCAAGGGTTTAAAATGTGAACTACTACAAAGTAGATAAGTAGTGATGTCTACCTTTTCTTATAAGTTAAAGTGGTAATAATAGATATAACGACCCTCAAGGAGAAGTCTAAGGAGTCAATACTTGAAGTGTTATTCACCTTCACTCCAAATATTAAAAAGATCATCGATGTAGCGGCCAGAAAGGACCAGGTCCTCCTTGAACGAGCCACTCCAGAAATGTTTTTTTTTCAAAGTCACCAATACTGTTCTAAGACTGATTTAGGTCATTCATGGTATTTGATATTCATGTGTCAGCAGTTTCTTTCTATATAAACATCAGAATTTTGTGAGTATTCTTTTAGCACAGCATTGATTGTTTTTATTTATATATGAATATATATGATATGCAATAAATTATTGTTTTTATTATATTTATTCAATCTGTGTTGGTGTTTCACTTGCAATAAAGGCTTTAGACAACTCTCAGCGCTGTACTGTCTTTTTCTTTTTACCAATTCATCTTTGCAGGATAAATAAATTGTATAGAATTATACAGTCTCAATATATACATTCTCATGTCTTTGCTCTATAAACACATTGCAGCACAAATCATGTTGTTTAATGTTATTTTTTCAGCATGGCTAACATTATTCACAATCATAGTTGGTGGTATAAATGACTTAGTAACATCCCATCCATCATCAGGCTTATTGGGAGCTTCAAATATTCACTTGCCCTTAGAGCTGACACTTCCTCACTTCGGGGCTGTCTCTTTCTGCTTGACTTCTTTGCTCCATACATTAAATCTTTAGAGCAAATTATTCTTTTTTTACACTCTACTTGCAGAACACACCAGGTTGATACTGCTGATTATATCAGAACTGATTCCGTACTTACTAATACACATACTCACATAAATGGACTATGATTTCAACTCACTCTTACTTTGTTATCATCTGTAACTATCGAATAAGCAATCACAGCTCTAAGTCCCTCTGGTACTTCTTTCAGCATTCACTAAGCTTCCAACTCCTATGCTGGTCAAATTAGCAGTACACCACATTTTCCTTTTCTAATAGTCAGCGCTTGACTTTACGCTGCTTGTTTTTATCTCACTTTCTCAGCAGTAACATGACGATATCTCTGATGATGATGAACTCCAAATCTCCTTCCACATTAAACGTCACATATGCTCGCACCTCCAGGGTGACTTTACAGGCTAAAAGGTAATTTTTATGATAATGCAGCATTAAAATACCCCACGCAAATGTCATTAACTGTACTGATTTAAGTAATTGATGTTTAACAATACTCTTCTCATCCATCAATTAATTCAGCACGGGTAAGCCCAATAGACATTTCGAGAGTGGAACATTTTGTACTTGCTGGAAGAAAGTTCTGCATAGAAATAATACTGCTCTTAACATTAGTGGATACTTTATGCCTTCATCCAATTAAATATCCACGTCACATTTTACAAATATCTGTTCTCTCATCACTTTATTGGTTACAGGTGTAACCCACACAAGTATTGAGAGTTTACATCAGAGGGAAAAAGACTTATAACAGAATAAACTAACTTAATTCTATGATAAATGGGAAAAGGAACAATTTGGGCTGCACTGAGAAAAGAAAAGAAACAATAAAATACACTGGAAGTATAAAAAAGGCCATGGAAAAATGAATAATCATTTATTTAAATATACATATGTATCTGTGGAACAGAATGGTTTGGCTTAAGAACAATAATAATAAAGTAACGTTTCATTATGTGCATTGGCCTTAAGAAAAACCACTCTATGCACTTCACCCTAGGATTGAATAGGCTTATTGCTCAAAGGAACTGATTGATGCAATTTTCTTTCCTATATAAGTATTTCCAGATATCCAGGGAGCAATTCTTTTACAGTTTTAACAGCTCTCTTTATATTTTTGCATACATTTTACATGCCTACATGTGAATGCAAAGTTTAGTGGAAGCTTTTTGCAGCAGTATCCAAGTCATGTATGACACACTTTATGCTGACAAAGAGCCCTGCATACCCCAGTGCAACACAACCATGATGAACATTATCACAATGTAATGCTGTTCAATTGTGACATTGACTTGCACATCATATAAGATCGGAACAAATATTAAGAAATATATCTAAACAGGAACAGTGGCAGAAACATAGGCCTCTAATTCAAAACTCACCAAAGTACAAGTATTTGCATCTAGGACAGAATGAAAATACCCTATTTAAAATGTGGCATCACATCAAAGGACTCTATTACTCAGGTATTTACATCTTCTAGATACTTTGCAAAGCCTATTTATCAACTTGTTCTGGTACAAATCACAATGTTCAGTTTTGGGGATTTGTGTTTTCAAAAAATTGTTATTTAGTTTAACAATTTTTTCCATTCCATATTTCCATCTCATTGAATGTGCGGTGTTGGTAATTCCTACCTCGTTTCATCAGTACTTCACTATTTAGTATTTTTGTCATTTTTATAATTTGTTTATCTGGAGAAACATAGGACAGCAAGAATTCTGTTTCACCCACAGAGGATCTTCTCAACTGCATACTGAGAATCACTTTAATCATTTGAATTGTCACTTTATATTTATTTATGTGTTTTTATATAGTGGTTAGCACCATTGCTATATTTTCTGGTTCATTTTGTATTTCCAATAGGGAAGGTGATTCCCTCTTTCTAGTAAGGCAGCTTGCCACTAGTGTGAGCTCCTACGGATACCACGCATTTATATTTTATATTTGCATTTATGCCTGTAATTGATCTGATTAATGTATATTTGATCACTGTTGTAGAGTGTGAAACACTCTTTTTCAATTTTTTCTCCTGGAGAATGCCAAAAATTGTATTTTTAAATACAGCTGTTTACATTCTGAAGAAGTTACTGAGAGTGAATTTGGAGCAGTGTACTACAATCTATCTCTCCACAGGGGAGACTAAAGAGGAAGGTCTTAACCAGCCCATGGCGAACTGTAGATGAGGAGAAAGAGACAGTGAGGGGAGCTGAAGAGACAGAGAAACACTGAGACAGATAGGGCCATTGAAATAGAGAGTCAGCGGAGAGTCTAGTATACTAAATTGGTGGGGCTGATGCATTGAGGCTACCTTTGGGGCAAACAGCAATAGAGTGAATAGAAGGAGAGAGCCAGCAAAGAGTTCTGTAGTGGAGAAACAGAAGATAAGTAGAGCTGGTCAAGCTTAAAACTCATGCTGGGGGACTGAGATATTGGCATTAGGGTGAAGGTCTTAGAAATAGAGGGGGTGATGTCTGAAGGACTGCTTAATTGATTCTCATTGCCAGTGAAAAACCAGTGTTTTCTTTCAAGATATGTGATGATTATTTCTAAATAAATTTGTGTAACTATAAGTGCCAGAACACTAGCAAACAGAAAGACAGACTTTGTCATTTTGTGTCTTAACTGCCAACTATGAGTAGCAGCCATCTTGTGTTTCATAAGTATTTTATATTGTTCAGAGTGTACTACATCAATATGCCTTCAAGTGAGGAGTGAAATTTAATCACCAAGAACAAAAAGGACTCCTGCTGCAATCTTAAAGTTTATCAGTACTGATTTTAGTAGTGACTGCACTATTATTTGTCAATAAACGGGCTGGTGTGGTTTCTGGCCTTAATCTGTGTGATGATCTTTCCCTAAGTGTTTGTAGTCACAGTAAGTGGTGGATAGGGAGTTCCCCAAGTCTCCCCCTGGTATTCGTGGTCCTGGACATTCTCCCGAAGGAAAACCATGGTTCAAGATTTGGGTGGAGACACTGTTTGCAATAAAAGAGGTGAGGGCCACCACATCAGATCATGTACCATCACCATTTCACAAAAGTACCTGGTAAAGGGGTATTAAATACTTTACACTCCCCCTTCAACCTGGCTTGATGGACAGGTGACACCCCCACCTGGTCTTTATAGAGGAGGTCTGTTTAGGTGCTCTTTTTGATCAGTCTCACTGTGGAAAAAAATGCATCCAAACCATCTCAAAATTTGTAAGTTCAATCACACTCCATACATTTACCTTGTCACACATACGTCTTCCACCTGTTTATCTTTAAGCTAGGTGCACTGCTGCACAATAGTTTAACCCTGTCTGCAGCCTTGCCCTGCAGACTGTAAGCTGAAAACCTAACTTTCCTCTTAGAGGCCTGCTGCAAACCACTCCCTTTGTCACAGTATATATATATATATATATATATATATATATATATATATATATATATATATTATCCTAGCTATTTTATAATAAGAACCTGAAGATGCAGTTCTGTTTGTTGATTTGATTAGCTGGCTCTATTCATGAATTTGGTTGTTACTAGTCCATGTAGGTCATGCTGGCTCTGTATAACATTTTCCAGCAGGATTCAAGAAAACAAAGTGTGACTGACAAGAAAATATTTAGGGTCTTCTACCAGGCAGCATTTTGATGTTGTTTCTTCAGTGTAATGAAAAAAGGGAAACTTTTTCTAAAATATATCCTGAAGCATTTCCTGCAACTTATCTTTAGCTAAAATGACATCATCTTTATAAAACTCAATGTATTGTGGTCAATGTAGCCAAGTGGACTAAAAGGTTCAATTCTGGGTATACGAAAAACTTTGTCACTGGGGACAATTTTTTCCTAAGATCAGAAATGGATTGTTTGACTTCCTGTTTAAAATCTATCCATAAATAAGGTGCATTGTAAAATATATGAAAAATGAAAATAAAATTTAAAAACATACTCTGATTGGTTGAATAAAGAAAGGCCATTACAGAAGCCATTGCAGAGATCACTTATGCTATAGGGCATTGTTAAGCTTCAAAGCCATTTGTAGTCACTGCACCAAACATTGCACTTTTGATTTCCTGTATACTTGGTTTATCAATGTGCATAACTAACACTCACACCAGGTGACAAGTGTGCAAGTGTTTTTCAAATTTCTCACTTTTAATGCAGTCGGTTTTCTTTCCTGGCACAGAATTAATTCTATGTAATCTGTATGTGACTCAAAGCCTTGAGGTTGGGTAGTCACTGGAGGAAGAATAGTTAAGATGCCCAGTCTGCAATACTTTGGTATTCTGACTAACATAAAGTAAATAGGAGAATTAGTTTAAATAGTTATTTGTGCGAGTGATTTTGCTGCTCTCATTTCGTCCTAACTTTAAAATTCATTGTTGTATTATTCTGGTAATTTAATTTGTTTATGGAAACTGGAATGGTCCAATAGGTGTGCTGTGCTGAAGGCAGTGTTACAAGTTCTGCCTTGTCCTATATAAAATGCAATTTTCACCCCTATTTGTGTGGGTGATATATGTGTAAGAGGTATGAGTATGATTGCAAGGTGAAGGGGCATCTGAGGATCCTGCCTGTCACAATGTCGGAGTGCTGAAGAAAAGAAAATGCTTAAAGTGGAAAGAGTTAACGGGATTTACTGAGGTGTTTTTGCAGCTTTCACACAGAACAGTAAAAGCAAACCACCAAAAACAAACTCTCAGC
Organism: Mixophyes fleayi; assembly: GCF_038048845.1. Taxonomy (NCBI): domain Eukaryota; kingdom Metazoa; phylum Chordata; class Amphibia; order Anura; family Limnodynastidae; genus Mixophyes; species Mixophyes fleayi. Next base: position 254,109,682 of record NC_134402.1, read on the forward strand.
ATGAGAAGACCTGTTATTCATTCTTTCTTCTGCTATTTACAAAGCAGTTATGCTTGATAGGATGTATTTATAGTGCCTTTTGTGTAAGCATCATTTATGTTTAAATATTGTTTTAACTGTAATCCACCCTTGCACCTTACAATACCAAGTGGCAAGTAAAGACAGGCCACTTCATCCCATCAGCTATGCCGAATATTTCTTCTTCAACCCAACTGAAACCATTTGTTATAAACCATTGTAGACGTTGAAGGTATTTAAAATATAAACTGACTGAAATATTAAACAGATACATTTAAATAAGTATATTAAATCTGGCTTACTTCAGTAAAACATATATGCTAGGATTCTTTTGGTGTTGTATACAAGCTATAAAGGTATGAACATATATGTTATACAATTAACAACCACAGTCCTGTGTATGGTCAGCAATTGGTGGGACTAGATATTTTTGTATCCAAAGCATGTATAAGAATCTAAGATTTTAAGTTGTTAAAGTGAAAGAAACAGGCTGTGGACTCATATACAGAATAGTAACAACATAGTTTGCTAATTGGTAATTTAAGCTTTTTCTACATCTATCAGATCCACTTAGAGCCGTGTCCTAAAGATTTAGTACATGATTTCCACTGTCTTGAACAAAAAGAGGATGACTTGCTTAATCCCACTTTCATTTCCAACAAAGCTGCAGTGGAAAGTTAATGTAAGAGTACTTTACCTCCTTCTTTATATATGAAAATATTCAGTTGGGGTTTAGTTGGTCTTTATAACCACTGTGTATGACACAAATCTGTTACAATTATACCTACCTACTGACATTTGAACATTTTTAACTAGATGGCTATGGGATTTTCATTTTCTTATTTAAGCTCATATTGAACTATAGCATGGTGGGTATAAAAGTTGCTATAGAAAATAAGAAAATCAGACAATGTTTTGGTTTGCAAACAATAAATGTTAGTGCCACTTAAAAAGACCAGAAATACTAAAAATACACAGTGATGATCACATGCAAAATACAAAACGATGGAGACACAGCACATAATTAGCTAATCGCTGTATGCCTGGATTTGCATTTGTGTCTAGTAATCCACCAAATAGGTTTACGAAGCAGGATGGTGGTGTTTCTGGAGAAGCAAAAGTGTGTCCGGTCCGGGGGAACCGTTGGGCAGAATGCGGGTGTTCCTTTCTATGAAGCTCTACTTTTTTTAAGAAGCTTTATTAAATAAATATACCCCCTATTCTCATTTCATACCACTAGTCTCATTGTATGCACCCTGGTCTCATTGTATGCACTGTAGTCTCATTTTGTGGAGGGATCTCCTAAAAGCAAAAAGTAGGCAGCTTCATCGATGTTCATTGAACAGACCATCTAAGTGCAAACACAGGCAATTTGCTGTGCATATCCTGTAACTTAATAAATGAGGCCCAGTATATACACATTTAAAATTTACTTAAAACTAAAAGTATAGCAAATATCTTAATTTTCATTACAGCAGAAGTTGACAAGCCACCTCAAATGCTTTCAATTGTATTATTTATACGTATTGTTCAGCTTTTTTTCAATCTTACATGTTACAGGTAATAGGAAATTTTCTTTCATTTTTATTTTTAAAAAATTGTAATTATGGAAAAAGTCATTTGTAAATTTTGAATACGTCAGAGAGAATTTCATTAATGTGGACCTGTAGACAACACAGTAAATGCAGGAATTTAATCAATATACATGTATCCTGTTAGTTTAAGAGATGTACAATTACACCAGGTTCTATTAAACTGATAACAGCTTTCTCATGAATGTGGGCAGTTTGTATTTTAAGAATCTCCAATTCCATGATATATGTACAAACATTCCATTCCCTTTGCAGCCACTAAACTTGAATGGATTGTTTTTACTAGAGCAGATCTCAGGGATAAGTGTTACACTTTTTATAAAAAAGTAATCTAAGTGTAATACAATATATGTTGTAAATATGTATACATTATCGTTAATGAAATTAAGATAGTGTAGAATATACTTGTTTATAGCATAAAAATATAGCATCTCCCTTGATTAAGCTGGACTATAGCCCTTTTTGTAACCCGGATGCCAATAAACAGTGTCATTTGTCATATTAATTGCAGTCTGTTATTCTGACTGTTCAGTATGCAAACATTTTGTAACAGAGTAATCAGTTAGTGAATTAAAACTGTCAAGAGCAAGGCCAGTTGAAATACTGCACTGGCAGTGATTTAAATATAACAAAAACACTAAATAAAAGAGCATTGCTGCCAACATTTGTATACAGTTTTCAGAGATGATTTGATTATGGGCAGGTTCTTCTGTGCACATTGCACATAGAGTTCTCTAGCTGTATGTGGACACTGTGGCCAACAAGACAAGACTATTGGATATAAGGATATTTAATCGTCATTGTACTCAGGGCCAGTTCTTCTATTAGGTCACTTTAGGAGGCTGCCTAAGGCGCAGCAAGGCGCCCTACCCTTTACTCCTGCCCGAAAATTCTCTGCCCACAGAGGGGTTTATGATGGAGTAATTGTGCCCACAGCCTCTCTCTGGGAGGCCTCCAACAGGATACTCATGGTTATGCCGAGATTGATGGCGTAAATGCATGTGCCGTAGGTGTCTGCAGCTGCGAGGGTCCCGCGGCCAACTCCACACTCAGGGATCTGTGAGCTTGGGGAAGAAAGGGGGTTTCGGGAATGTTGGAGGGAGGAGCAGAAGCAGACTTTGACAGAAGCTTAATTGTGTGTGTAGACAGTGCACCCTATGAATCTCCGACCTTGGTACATTCAGCTGCAGCCTGAAGGCAACCTAGAGAGCTGAGAGTTCGGCAGGGGAGTTGCTGTAGTGGCAGCACTACTAAGAATTGCTGTGAAAAGAGGGCAGATCTGTTCAGCTCCTTAAACTAAAGCTGTGTACACACCTATGCAATCTATACTTCAGATGCAATGTCTGTAACGATTTCACCAACGATTGAAAGATGCTGATTTTTGCGTACACACCTACACAATCATCTCTCATAATCATGTTCTGAAAAGACATTGTTTCATCATTGTTCCCGTGTGTGCCTCTGTCCCCCTGCCCATGTGTGCCTCTGCCCGTTTCCTGCCAATGTGTGCATCTGCCCCCTTCCTGCCCATGTGTACCTCTGTCCCCCTGCCCATCTGTGCCTCTGCCCGTTTCCTGCCAATGTGTGCATCTGCCCCCTGCCTGCCCATGTGTACCTCTGTCCCGCTGCCCATCTGTGCCTCTGATCCCTTCCTATTTGTGCTTCTGCCCCCTGCCCATTTGTACCTCTACCCACAATATCTTGAGTATTCAGTCTCTTTTTTTATAACTGTAAATTTAATAGGCACTATGGAAATGTGAATACTCGTTTAATTTTAAAATAAATCAATTGTTTTTTAAATTCCTTTTATTTCGACTTGAAGCTTTCAATTTTCTGGTTGATGAGTGTATGAATATGGGTCGAGGGCATTGTGTGTGTGTGTGTGTGTGTGTGTGTGTGTGTTTTGGGGTGTCAGGGCAGTAGGGTGAAACTTTGCATAGGGCAAGCAGAAACCTTGTACCTTAATTTCACATCTTCATAAGGCAAAATATAGAAAACAAAAGTGGTAGCAGGCATAGATCAGGGCACAGTATAGTACTTACAGGACAGAAGCAGATGTTACAACCAGAAGATCATTGACGAAAAGTTAGTAGTCAAAAGATTGAGTATCTTGTTCAAATAAGGTACCATGGAAACAGGCAGAATTATAAAAGGTTTAAAAAGTAGTCAAAGATTCCAAACTAAATTTCATATATTTCTAATCTTAAGATATCGCCCTTATTCTCCCAGATTTCTGGCTTGGCAAAACAATTTTCCCAGTTTTAAGCCAAGAAAAACTTCAATAAATATTGCTGACAATGAGAATACAGAGATTGCTACATCTGGCTTCCACCTTCGCTTCAGTGATATCGATAGAGGATACAGTAAATGCCTTAATGACTGTAGCAGAAAGTGCCAATAATGGTGTAATAGTCCACACCTTGACAACAGCCTAAAGGTTCTGGGCACTAAGAACTGAAACTATATATGCATCAGATCTGTAGAAATTTTGCCAAAACATTCTATTTTCTTTCCTATCTAACAACTGGTCCCTGAAATGAAAAGGTAGAAATTCATTACTTAGTTAATTTGGTCCTGGAAGCAGCAATGGAATGTTATCTTGTACCAGTTGTCTCATCCCTGTATCAGGATATTCCTCCATACTAAATGTATACTATAGTACATATGGCATGAGTGATAACATGGCCATAGTTAAATGTGCTCCAGGACAATAAAAAGAACCAACATCTGAGGAAGGCATTTAAGGTGTGAAAATATGCTGGTCACTTGTTTTATGTGTATAAGTATCCTGGTCATTGGTGCTGTATTGACATGGTTTACCATTTGGATCTTGTGAATATCCTGGTGATATGGCCTCAATAGACAGATAAGTCATTAGGACTGTAGACTAAACATTTAGGAAATGATATGGCATTTGAACGGCAATTTTTTCTGAAGAAGTGGGTAGAGCCCTCGAAAGTGGTATTATATTGTGGACTTTTAAAGTGAGTAAAGAGGTATTGTTTGCACCAAGATACAAAGAAGATCTCCGGTACTCTGGAACAAGTGCTTGGATTTTGAAGGTTTTCAATGCTCCATCTCAATGTAAGTGTAACTTGTATCAATATTTCTAATCAGAATTGATTATTGCTCTATATGTTTTAATTTATTTCAGAATAAATAATATTTTTAATCTCTACAGATTCCAGTGGTTTCTGGAAAGGATTTATGCTTTCTTTGTGTGCACAAGAAATATTCAAATTAAGAAAAGCAGGAACAATTCTATTTTTAAAAGCATGGATTTCACCTGAATTAGGTGAGTTGTGAATTCACAATTAATTAACATATGATATAGCACAAATAAAAGTTGTTTTAGTTCACATTAAGAAGTCGGTTTGGTAGCTACCGCTTAATTCATGGCAGAGGCTGACATGGCTGGAGGGTATGGGGGGCATAGTGGCTCCCATAGTGGGCTAAGTTGGGATGGGTCACTGGGCTGCATGCATTTATTATCCTTTAAAATGTTCCTAATAGGCTGCTGAGCCGAATCTCCCCATGCAGGGCCAAAGTTTGCCAGCCCTCCCCTGGCCCAGGGCAACATTTAGAAACTCACATTATTATACTGAAGGAGGAAAGTTCATACAAACTTGTGGCACAGATTTCTTATATTTTGTACATGCTACATAACTTTTGAAAAAAATAAATAGCACTGGTCCCAAAATGAAACCCTTAGTCGAGTTATAGTATGAACCATTGATAACCAATCCAGTTACATACTGTACATTATAGACCAATGGTCATTAACCTACATGTTGAGCTACTATAAGGCACAGTGTCAAATGCTTTTAAAGAATCTAACTATTCTATACATTGACAGTCCTTTTGTCTAATTTCCTACTCACATATAATATTTTTTGGAATGTTTAAATGATTAACTATCTTTAAAAGTATGTTTGTCAACAGCAATAATTTAATTGAGCCCAGGTATATGCAGTGAGGTAAATGGATTTATGGTTGGGCAGTTCTATATGCCAGTGCTACAGTGAGAGCTTAAAAGTTCATCACAGTTTAGGTCTTTCAGCCAAATACAAAATCTATTGACTTTTTCTTATGCTAATAATGTCTGTTGAACAGTCCTACACAACTTACAATTGCACACAATCCACCCACCAATCAAGTGTGATGTAAAAGATACTTTTAAAATGTGTGTTTTCCATCAAATAAGCATCTGCATTTCATAAACAATAATAGCTTATTCAAACTATAGACACATTAATGTTATAACTATATAGTAACAAATTATTTATTTTACATATTCATATTTTAGATTTATACATTAACAATATTTGTATTTATATTCATCTGTATCCCATTTTTGGACTTTTTGCCAGAAGCATTCTCCTAAAACATTGGTTTGCACAATTTTAAAGATAGTGGAAATGCATTGTGAGAAGTTTCCTTGGCTAGTTGCTTCTCAACACATCATTTGCACTTTATTGCTACATTATGAATTCATAGAATTGGCAGGTTCTAATGGAATAAGCTATGAAGACTGAACTAATTATAGAAGTTGGACTTTACCCTTTTGAGGTAATGTCTTCTAAAATACAAAATGTTCTTGAAATATAGAAAAAATCCTGAGCAAATAATATTATTCCTGGGAGGAGGTGTTCAATGCAATGGTTCAATAGGCATAAATATTGAGAGGGGCTAAAGACCTGTGATTGGAAACACACTTCATGTACGTCAGTGTGGTCTGGGAACATTCTAAAATCACTGGATTTAGGGATCGTGAAATAGGTAACTATGTTGCCCCTCTTTATGCAACTGTTGCCAATATTGTTACGAGCCGCGGCGGCTCTGGGCACCGCCGCGACTCGCTCCCGTCTGCTGCTGGACGCCCCGGCCGTCGTCATGACGACCGGGACGTCATTTCCGCTTTACCCCGACCGTTGCCAAGGCAACGGTCGGAACGCTTCCCTTGTGTAGCGCCGCATCCTGGCATCCAGGGCAGCTAGGTGCATGCGCAAACTAAAAAGAAACAGCTTGCCACTTAACTCCTGGGCCTCTGTCACTTCCTATTGGCCAGTACTTGTATTTAAGGCAGGGAGGGGCAATCCTTCCCTGCCGGTTATAGTTCCTGCTTCTGCTGACTAGCCTGCTCGTGTTCCTGGTTGCTGTACCTTTGTTGGATTGATTCTTCGTTGCTGACCTTCTGCCTGATTTCTGACTCCGTTTTGATTGCCTGTGCCCTTTTGACCCTTTGCCTGAATTTCTACACTGCTGATTTGCCTGTGCCCTCTGACTCCGGTTCGTGTCCTGGATATTCTGTTTGCTGCCGGCCTTGACCCTTGCCTGACCTCACTCTGCTATTTCTCCCATCTGCTATCGCTGGGCTCTCCCCAGTCTGCGCACAATTCACGACCCTCAGCTGTCTGCGGCCAAGTCTGTCCCCACCACTAGGGGCTCCAGTGAAAACCAGACTTCTGAGCAGACTCCGGGTTTTGTGTTGCTGGCTGTGGGGGTTCCTAACAAATATATAATGTTATTCTGTGGCACAAAAGTGTTCTCTTTCCCAGTTTACAATATATTATATGAAGAAGAACAGTGACACACAAATCAATCACCATGTCTATGTGTGACTGACAGTTGGAGGATTGTAGGTGCAGAAAAAGGTGGATAGGTCTCTTCTCAATATCTCTTTGAAATTGCTTCTATGAAGATTGGAAAAAGAGATGCAATTGGAAACATTTCACTGTCACTGGAAACATTGTCACAATAATTGTTTCTTTTTTTCTGCATTTTGCTATTTTTTTTTTGCAAATGTAAAACAAATGTATTTCATTTTTCTTCTGTATAATGTAGTACTGGAGCACATCTTTATTTAAACGGTGCATGTGTAACTGTCTATGCTCTACTTCATATCTAATCTCCTATGGCACTGCGCATGTGCAGTGACTTATTTACATGAGATTCTTGCTTTGTTTCTGCATTAACTTATTAACTTATTATTTAACTTGTTTATTTATACGGGTCATGCACAACTTTATATACACTTCGGGCATATTTCTTATGGTAAAAAAGTGATCAGAGATATGGGGAGATTGAGGACAGCACTGCTGCTTACAGATATACAACCCTCATCTTATCTAGTACATTGGTATTTAGAGTGGGCACTGAGGAGGCTATACATACATACATCAACATATGGGCACCTCTACTATGTTTTACCTACGTAACGGAACCTGTCAAGCGACAGATGCTCCTTCATGACTGCTCATTGATATGACTGTTTCATTTTATGAACTTTTTCTACTTCAAATAGATTTTTTCCTTCTAATAGTTTTACACCAGTGAGGAAGTCTGTTTACACTGGACTTCACTGAGGAGATACAAAATAAGTTTGTTAGGGACATTTTCAATAGTTACGAAATAAATGAAATAAGGTAAATTGTTTTTATGCAGGTAAATGAGAGGAATTCAATTCCCCGCAATGAGCGTCCAGACTTTGCAGAGATGTCCAGCTGCACTCAGGCATTATGGTACCGTGAAGTGCCTTTACATCATTTAAGAAACAACAAAGCAATTAAATAAATCAACAAGTGCAGATATAGCAACACAAACATATATATGCTCCTATTTGCATGGAATTATGCACAGATTAATTTTCTGCATAATGAGAGTAAATTTTGTATTGGACGATGGGTGGTCCTGAACAAGAAAGGCATGTGCTTTACTATGCACTTGACCTGTAAAACAGTATTTTATTTTGCAGAAATTAATACTTTATATTATCAGGAAAAGTGTGGAGCCTGAGTATATGCAAGCGTGCTAATGAATGCTTTCTATGCTAAATGGGCCAATTTAACAACTTGGGGTGCCATTATAGGAATGATTTATTGATTAAATAAAAACATTAGTTTCAGTGCAGGCCTCTTCGGAATGAATAGGGCTATTTTACTCCCCTTTAGAAAATAAATCATTTCGAGTTGGCTGAGTGAATGTTATATATAATATAATGTATAGATTATATTTTCCATTATATTTTTATATATCATCATCATTTATTTATATATTGCCACTAATTCCGCAGCAGTGTACAGAGAACTCATTCACATCAGTCCCTGCTCCATTGGAGCTTACAGTCTAAATTCCCTAACACACACACAGACAGAGAAAGAGAGAGAAAGAGAGACTAGGGTTAATTCGATAGCAGCCAATTAACCAACTAGTATGTTTTTTGGAGTGTGGGAGGAAACTGGAGCACCCGGAGGAAACCCACGCATATTCGGGGAGAACATACTAACTCCACACAGATAAGGCTATGGTCGGGAATTGAACTCATGACCCCAGTGCTGTCAGGGAGAAGTGCTAACCAATTAGCCACCGTGCTGCCCATATATATATTCATATATATATACATATATATATATATATATATATATATATATATATATATATATATATATATAAAGGTATTTAAAAAATAAATTAAAAAAGCTTTTATTCATTTAACTGTTTTTGTAATATCAGTGACTGGGCCCTTGCACATGTTCTGTACTGCAACACTGGGGCCTCCAGGCTGATAAGTAACGGCTATTGCTCTGGATAGCTTTCACCATGACAGCTGAGTATCCAGCCATTGACTAGATGGACTGGCTGTTGCTTGTGGTTCAGGAAAGACCAGCATACCCTTCCTGTCAATGTCTGTCACTGCATGCTTTGATATTTAGCTTTATAATACCTGGCATTAGATCCAGGCAAAAACAACTGGAGTCTCAGCTACCAGGTGAGTTCACTAATTGATAGTGACAGGTCAATTTTGATTTTCATCTGTTCGTTTTTTGTTTTGCTTTCATTTTTTAATTGCAGATAATTACCTTATGTATTCATTTGCCAAGTCTATTTAACAACATAAAGAAAAGAAAATCTGTATATAAATATGAAAAAAAATATATGTGCAAAATAAAAGTTGAGTAACAAAGTTTATGTACATAAAAAATATTATTTGGCGGAGTAGTCTAATTCTCAAGCTTTCCATCTGTATACTACTTTTCCCAGCAAAATAATCTCTTCCTTCAAAATAGTAAAGGGATGTTCTTAGCTCTTGCCCATCCCTGCTAAATATGCTCCGCCACTCCTGAAATTGAGCTGGGCTTGTGGGGGATGTTCCTTGAATATTGCAAGTTCTTCAATTTATAGTACCCTGAGAACCTGTATAAGCCATGTTTCTTTCAAAATTCGTCAGGCTGGGCAGACTGAAAAATATATTTAGTAAAAAGACTGATGGGTAAATAACTCGACACTATGAGGGTCCCAGTGAAGGGACACTAGCGGAGGTTATGTGTTTGCTGAAAAGTAGTAGGTGACTGGAATTCTCTTCTAACAACTTGGGTGCTATGGACAAGTAGGCATCATCCTCTTCATGACCTCCTAAAGTTCTAAGGATGAGTCCACCTCGTCCTCTGTATTGTAGGGTTTAAGAAAACCGACATATCACTTCCGACCATGATCTGTCTGTTTTCTGATGCTGCCGGAGGAATGGAATCTCTCATACATTAGAACCGCACAGTCCATTAAATTCTATGACAATTCCAGGAATAGAGCGAGGCTTTTCTATCTCCCTATTCCTGGCATTTAGATAGCTGGGGGTACCCTTGTTGAAAGAATTGTCAGTAAATTATGGTACCATGTTTATATATTGTATGATAATCGTTTTGATCTGCAGACACAATAAATAGGAGATGAGCCCCAAAGTGCTCAGCACAGGGGTGAGAAAAGTCTCAGTGGGGGTGGGATTAAATATGCAAATAGTTATTCTAGGTTATCCTAGTTTTTTAACATATAGACAAAGGGGCATGTTAAGTACATTCAGGAGGCAATTCCATTTGGTAAATATAACTGAAATAACATTAAATTTATAAGTAAAGTATAAAATAGATTTCTAAATTATACCAGGATAGTCCTGTTTTTATCTACTTTAATTATTTAATGTGCAATGCTTATTTTGCCAGGTTATAGCCTCCACTTGCTCTGGAAAGATATGATTAAAGGGAACAAACTCATGTACATATATTTGCTCCACAACATAAATTTAAGGTAATATTAATAGAACAATTAATTTGAAATGAATCTTTTACAAAAATGAACCTGAACATCACAACAAAATGCAAGTCTGAATACAATTTTGCAGTGAATGCTTGGCTACACAGAGTTCAAATGTGTGTGTATATATGTATTGTTGTAAAAATAATTTGCTCATATAAAATGTACTGTAACATTATGTGTTCTTTGGCTCACTGTGCATTTCATGGCCCATAACTCATAAGCCTGGATTCATCAAGTGCCAATATAGCCTGACTCCTAGTAACTGCCATTGATTAGAACAGCAATTACCACTGGTGTAGAATTCTATAGCTTGAAATCACACTCGATGAATCACAATCATACCATGTTAAACATAGCAAAATGGGTAAGGTCTTTATTGTCAAAAAGTCTACTTTTTAATTTGTTCCAATTAAAGCAAACAAATGAACAATAGGTGGTTTTAACATTCCTTTCTTTTTTCATGTGTCAACAATATCGCTTCAGAAAAATCTATTTGAAAAGGATGTTTAAAGAGGAAATACGATAAACATCCATATTATTCATACAAGAAAAATTATTTGTTAAAGTAGATAAAAACACATAACTTGACATAATACTTATATTTGCTTTAGCAATGTATTTCAGGAAGACATGTTTAGGCTGTCTCATGCAAATGCAAAAGGATATTGTGTTGTATATCCAGCAATATTACAGGGCTGCTTGACCTGGTCAAACCACTGCTTTTATATTCTGCAATCTCCCATTCAATATATCCCTAAAAAATATAGAGTATGGTTAATACTAATTGTATACATCTTGCAAAAAAATGCCACAATGCAGCCAGTCTATGTTAAATAAATAAAATAAAACATTTTCTTTACTAAGGACAAACATTTCTATGTTAACATTTTACACATTTGTGACTGTTCCTGGAATTTAGTAACAATGGATAGCTATATATGTTAGTATGTTAATATTCTCAAAGAACATAGTCACACTTCCAATCAATAGTATTTCAGCTAAGAAATAGCTATCTGATGCTGCCTATTTGGGACAGTTAAAGGGCAAATTACCAGTCTTGGACAGATTTTAAATGAACAATGTTGATCCCAAGGCACAAAGAAATGGATACCTAAAAGTGTGAATACTGTGAATTGATCTATGTCTGTAAGAACTTGTCGGTTTGTAACAAAATTGTATCAAATTTTTGAAAAGAGATATCATATGGCAGTTATACAAAGTCATGTAGAAATATCAATATAAAAAAAATGAAATATGGAAATAAAATAAACAGGTTTATAATTCAAATTCACGTAAAAGCACAAAATAAAAATAACACGTTCAAATATGAGATTCGTGTAAAATCTAAAGAAACAGATCATGGCATAGTGGGCAGTTTCAAAGAGTTTCAAATGTGGTGGCTGCTTGTGTGGTTACTAATCACTACTTTTGAAATGCCCAATAAAATCTGAAGAATATTTATGCCTGTGTCTCTAAATAATTTGTGACCTTCATCCAATAAATATTTTGAGATATCTATATGTATGTCTGCACCAGTAATAATATTATTCACTCTCCTTAGCAACATTCTAACAGTTACACATTTCACACAGGTGTCATGGTGCACCATGGCAGCACCCAGGAAGAACCACTTTGCTGGGGTAGCTATCAGAAACACACCATGTCCAACCAAGCAGCATAATCCTGGGAGGACTGGTCGTGAGGTGAAATTAAAGGATTATAGAAAGTAGAATAGTGATGGACAAAGAATTGGAAAAGGTAGAATAGTGGTGGAAAAATTCCAGGTCAAAGGATTGGAGAAGGTAGAATCGTGATGTACAGTCAAATAAAACAAAAGTTCTCTAATGCACAAGCAGAGAAATCTAAAACAAAACTTTGCTCTTGTAAAAGTTTGGTAGAACTGAGGAATTCTATAAAGGTGAGAAAAATTCTTCTGATAGACTTGACCTTTTCATTGAAGGGCCGATTGCAGATTACAGAAAGCTGTGCAGTAGTACGGGTGAGGTTACTAGCTTAATTGCTATTTTAAGAGGAGTGCTGATTATCGGAATTGAGAGAAGGTGTTTGTAGCTGTCATTGTAAACTGTTTCCTGACAGTTGTCATCTGGAGCTATGGTTATGAATCCTCACAGTAATTGATTTCTGACAGATGACATCTGGAGCTAGTGTTGTGAATCCTCACAAAAGTTGATAGGATTTCAAACATCGTCAAGAACATAAGATCTGTCTTTTGTCCTAACAACTCTGGAATGCACAGTGTTGGCCTGCTTCGATAACCAACATGTACAGGCTGAAGAACAAACACCATCAGGTAGCTATCATATCATAATACATCATAATACATACATCAACTATTCCAAAAACTTTAATGCACTGAAGAAATAAATGTAGCTACACTAGTAAGCAGTTGTTGAATATAATGGTTAAAATATGTAATAGTCTTCAAGTGATAATATATTGGCAAGTTATTTATTTCAAATAATTAGAAATAAGATTAGATTGAAACTAAAGTACTTTCTAAATACACCATACAGTCATGTATGTATTATGCATGAAAAATAAAAACTACTGTCAAATTTACTATGTATTTTTAGTGATTATCATTTGGAGGACACCGAATTAAAATGGCTACATATGTAAAGTTGGAACAAAAGCATAACATTGAAGTTTGCACTTTATGGATATTGTACATTTATTAGTTTATTGGTGTTTTCAAATTGACACTACATATACACTCATGTGAAAAAAAGTATGCATCTGACATGTAAATTTATAAATGTGTGTAACAAAGTATACTATTAAACAATAAGTGCTCCCCAAGACCGGTCAAAGCAATGGAGTTGAGCTTTTAAAAGCTTGAACATCCATCCCATGACTGATCTGGTTGAGGAATGCAAGAATTTGTATGTGACCACCTGCTCTGTGTGTGGATGTAAAGTCGGAGTGAGGAACCAAGGGTAAGCATTGTCTCATTTGAAATAAAATGAGGAAAAAAACCAAACCTTTGCTTTATATGGCACTAGTAACATCAAACACTATTCAACAGCTTTTCAAATAATGATACCATTATGCAAATAGTATTGTCAGAATGTTGCAAAGGTTCAAAACAAATATTTTACTTGTAAAATTTAAACAAGTATATTTATGCTAAAAACTGGGTTTTTTAATAAGCAATTATTTAAAACACAAAAGTGCTTAACAGTCACACATCTCCATGTGGCCTTGCGCCTCCTTGCCTCTGTGTTAATTTTCATCAAATGTCTGATTGCCTGAAGGCAAAGGAAACATGCCTACTACCAGGCAGGCAGGCATCAAATCTGGAGAGATTCCTCACATAGAGTCTGAACATTTAATGAGTGGAAATGTTTCCTTTCTTAAAGGGGATGGGTACGTATAAACGATCCTGAAAATTTCGACAGGCTTTAGTCCTACAAAAAAAAACCGAATTGTGACAAAAACTAATACAATATAAGCAGTCTTATCTGAACGCCGAAGCTTCAGATCTCCGATGGAAGCGGCATACTGACAGGCAGTCATTCTGAAGACACAGGACTCAGGCACTTCAGATTGACGTCAGCGTGACTTACATCAATGTTAATTTAACGCGACAATGTCTGGACAAAGCAGGCTAAGTGTTTTTGTCACAATTCTGGGTTTTTTTGTAGGACTAAAGCCTGTCGGAATTTTCAGGATCATTAATACGATTACCATCGTTCTTAAAGTATCTTAATTTCCACCCAATGTGACCAGGGCTATATGTGTACCGTACCATCTACTGTTCCTATAAGAGTGTAAACCCAGCTATGATGACAGAGTGCAGCTTTATGGGCACAAGAGACTCCTCATTGAGTGGCAGATGGATAAATTGAAGTATATGCATCAGGAAAGCTGGCAGCACCACCTTCAGCACATGATTGAAGAGAGGCTGTGACTTTACTGCTGGACTGGAATGACACAAATGGACAGAAGTATAACACAACATTTTGGTCAGTGTTGGTATTGCTGTCAGAATGTTGTGCAGAGGCTGTATGTCACTCTGCACAATGAGCAGACTGTCCAGGATGACATGAGGTCAGGGGCTGTCTGGGCCAGGGCTAGTCCCATAGGTGGCTACTATTAAGGGGTACTTCTTCTTTCAATTATCAACGTCCTTCTGCTTGTCTGTGATTTATTATAAACCAGTTAACTGGGAGTCCAGTAATCAAGGCACACACAAGTATATCTTTTAAAATTCTGAGCTGAGGTAATTTATTTTGAATAACCTTTTAAGGATATAACATATGTTGCTGCTAGCTACAGCATAACATATTCAACAACGCCCCCAGTCCTTATTTGGTTATCAGTAGTTTTCTTTCTCACATGAACAGTCACAAGTTCACTTCTTTATCTGTATTTCTTCAACTCCTAGCTTGCGATGTTGTGGGGTGACAACCAAATTCCATTTTCACTGATACCAGCATGGCCGCAGCTGTAATTGTTTCTCAGCACATCAACTGATTTGTCTGTTAAGGTTGCACAACTCAAAATGTTTCTTATATTATCACCATCATTCTGCCTTGTAAGCCTTCTAAACCCCCACACTACCTTGGGCTGGGCCACTGGGCTACCTGCATCTTCTTCCCCTTTAAAATTTTCCTATTAGGCCGCTGAGCCAAGTCTCGAACCCCAGGCTAAAATTTGCTAGCCAGTTCCTGCATGAGGTGGAAGCGGATATCAATGGATCACCTCAGCATCTGACACTTGGCCTGAAGACACATTCCCTGAGCCAGCAACGTTGCACCAGTTGCTGGTTTTGGAGGAGACAATATCTGTTGTCCTCCAGAATCACCAGCTGTGCAACATGTATCTAGCTATATGTAAGAAATATGGAAAAATAAAAATTCCCTTATCCATTGAAGATTTTTCAAGCCTCATTGACATTTTACATTATAAGCAAAAAATAATTCAAATCACACAACATATATATTGGACTAATTTATATTTATTACGGTTCTGTGTGGGAAAAAACTACTCTTAATATATTTTATATATTAACATTTCATTGCAATTCAGTAAAATCAAGATTTTTAAAAATTTTGTTTTAAAAAGGAGCTCTAAACCTCAATGCTAACGTATGCGACTGCTTTGAAAGGGTGATAAAAAAAAACCACATAAAAACATCAATGCTTATATTAGAGTTGTTTGTGCTTGGACATGAATTGCATGAAATTGCGCTCATTGGCTTAATGTCCATTTCTGTGCCTGTACAGTGCGGAATCACACAACATGCGCTACGCAATCGGACATCAGTCCAAACATAAATCAGGCCTAGTGTGTGTCCCAGTGCAATAGGGGTAGCTTCTTATTGGATTTTCCCTCATACGTGTTCAATAAAAACATTTGGACTAAATAACGAGACATAATTTTAACGTGACAGATTCTAAGTATAGCAGTCCAAAATCGGCTTTCTCATATGAAGCAATTAAGGAACTCATATTGAAAATTACAATATTTATGTCACTTTTTTAACCATTTGAACCATTTTTCTTTTGCCTTTAAAGATATTACTGTTTAAAATGTGCCCTGTAAAGTCGCTGAATAACGGCACCTTGCAAAAATTGCAGTTTAATACATTTACACCACGCAGTATATAGATGGCAAACAGGAGATACCTTTACATTCCGCATACATAGGACAACAAGGTTTTCAAGATGCAGGGCATTCTACACAGTAGACACACTACCATCACAGTTCACATCTGAAACAAATTCTTTACATACACTTTCTCCAAGTGGATCTTTTTTTAGGGGTGGCTACAAGATCAAGACAGGACCCAAACATCACAAGAGACACAGGCCAAACTTGCTGAGACGGGGACACAATAGTAAAATATCACAGAAGGAGAAGGTAGGTTTAACATTCAACTTATCTCAGCCCACTTTACCTACAGCTGAGAGTTCATTATTATCTCTAGGTCTTACCTTTGTCCCAGCTACAAAATATGATGAATTTCAGTGGTCAGTGGACAACTATAAACTTGGACATAAATTAAGACTAAAATAATTTTTCTCTATGAACACAAGGAAGTAAATCCTTCTTATGCTAATCTTAACAAAACTGATATATATGGTCCTTTCTTTTTGAACCCAGGCATAGAGATATCTTTGCACTTGGTTAATCCAGATGTTAGGTGTCATGGATTCAGAGTCAGGATGTGCCTCAGTCTGCTCAAGTGGAAACTACCATCAGAGAGGCGTGGAGTTTAATGGAAGAGAGGTTTTCACCAGGGATCCCTGCAAGGAGATATGGACATGGCGGCTCTCAAACCACAGGTCGTGGTCCTCTAGGGGGGGTGATGAGCGAGACTGGAGGGATGGTCAGGAGATAAAGGTGGCCATACGGATATGTCAGAGCGCTGAGGTGGGTCCAACAGGTAAGTGGCACTTGTAGAAAACAAGAGAGAGTAACAGTCTATGGGGTGCTGCTGCACTGAGGTTCTGGTGAATAGAATGGCCCCGGAGTAGAATCAGAGGAGAGACACAATGGTCTGCAGAGAGACAGCAGCATCTAGACCGCGGAAAAGGTGAGTCAGGTAGGCACAAAAAAGCAAGCCTGCAGGATGATGAAGTGCGGAGGTCCTGATGAGCTGGAAGCCCTGGAGCAGCATCAGAGGTGTTTCGTATTGATCTGCAGAGTGGCAGCAGCGTCTTGACTGCGGAGGTCATACAGAAGTACACAGGAGAGCAACAGGCTGCAGGATGGTGAAGCGCTGAGGTCCTGATGAGCTGGAACCCTGGAGCAAGATCAGAGGTAATGCCCAGCGATCTGCAGTGTGGTTGCTGAATCCAACAAATAACGAGGTGGAAGCAATAAACAGGAGCCAGAGGAGGAGACATCCTAACAGGTAAGAAGACCTGAATATCTGGCACTTAGCCAATCAAGTGAGTGCAGTAAGTTTTGAAAAGACCAAGTATACACATGCTCAGTTCAGACCAGCAAGTGAATGCAGGGAGTGAAAGCCAAAGGAAACAGGTATGAACAGAAACCAGAATGAATGGTTAACTGGTGCGATGTGTGACAGTATCCCCCCCCCTTTTAAAGGTGGGCACAGCACACCTAATGTAAGGCTTGTTGGGAAAATTGGAATGGAATTTTCTAACCAAGTATGGAGCCTGAACATCAGTGCAATACACCTATAAGCGCTCTTCTGAGCCAAAACCCTTCCAGTCCACCAAGTATTTAATTTTACTCGTAGGGTTTTTAAGTCCAGAATTTGGGAGATTTCAAATTCATCGAACTGCTGGGTGACAGGAAGTGGAGGAGAAGCAGTTTTTCTGGAAGAGTATCGATTGACCACCAGAGGTTTTAGGAGAGAAACATGAAAGGCATTGGCAATGCGGTAGAGAACTCAAGTTTGAAAGAGATTAGGTTGATGACCTGAGTAATCTTGAAAGGGCCAATAAATCAAGGTGCAAACTTCATGGATGGAACTCGAAGGAGAATATTCTTAGTAGACAGCCACACCTTGTCTCCCACTTTTAAAGGAGGAATGGCCTGAGGTTTCCTTTCTGAGGCATCTTAATATCTGGGTCCAAATGGAAACACAATCTTGATCAAGATTGTCAACAGCTGGGGCCTGGGTGGGAGGGTGGGAAGTATGCCTAGGTAAAGTAGGATGAAGACCGTAGACAATGGAAAATGGAGTGACTCATGATAGAGATTATTATGGGCGAACTCAGTCCAAGGTGATAAATCCACCCAATTATCCTGCGAAGTGAAAGAATATAGACGAATGAAGGTCTCCAGATCCTGGTTTACTCTTTCGGTCTGACCATTGGATTGTGGATGGTAGGAGGAGGAAAAGTTAAGCTGGATGTCAAGAAGTTTACACAGGGATATCCAGAATTTAGAGGTAAACTGAACGCCGCGATTGGAGACAATCTCACCTGGACATCCGTGGAGTCTGAAAATTTCCTTAATGAATAGTTGTGCCAGGAGAGAAGCAGATGGAATACCAGTAAAGGGAATAAAATGTGTCATTTTTGAGTAGCGATCTACGACAACCTAAATGGTGTTAAATTTTTTATTTGGCGAGATGGCAGTAACGAAATCCATGGAGATATGCGACCATGGCCTGGTTGGCAGAGGAAGTGGAAGCAGACGTCCTGAAGGAGTTTGACTGGTCTTGTGTTGTGCACAAGTTTCGCAAGCTGCTACAAATTGTTTGGCATCGCAGCTTAGGATAGGCCATCAACAATTCTGGGAAATGAGTTAGATGACTTTGGAGGAACCAGCATGACTGGAAAATCAGGAACAGTGAAACCAACGGAAAGGTCTCTTACGTAGATTAGTGGAAACAAAGTTTTTCTCTGGTGGTAGTGAAGGACCAGGAGACACTGAAGTGGCATGCAAACATTTTGGATCTAGGATGGGACGGTTAGTGGAGTCTGCCAACTCGGAGTCACTGGAAAATGCCTTTGAGAGGGCATCAGCCTTCTTGTTCTTTGATCTAGGTCGAAAGGTGACATGCAAATTAAAGTGAGAGAAAAAGAGAGACCAAAGAGCTTGTTGTGGATTCAAGCACTGGGCCGACTGAAGATGTAACAAGTTTTTGTTATCAGTAAAAATAGTGACCGGGAAACGCGCCCCCTCCAGGAGGTATCTCCATTCTGCAAGTGCCAATTTCATAGCCAGGTGTTCTTTGTCTCCGATGGAATAGTTTTTCTCCGCCAGCAGAAACTTGCGCGAAAAGAAGGCACACGGATGGAATCACTTTTCTGAGGGAAACTTCTGGGATAGAACTGCCCCAACTCCAACTGATGAAGCCTCTACCTCAACAAAAAATGACAGAGAGGTGTTGAGCTGTAGAAAATGCCTCTTTAAGGCTGGTGAAGGCGAATATGGCACTTGGAGACCAGGACTGGGTGTTAGCTCCTTTCCAGGTCAGAGCAATTATGGGAGCCACAATGGAAGAGTTGTCACCAATAAATTGTCTATTGTAGTTGGCGAACCCCAGAAACCGTTGAATGGCCTTTAGTTCTGAGCGGATAGGCCAATCGATAATGGCTCAAACATTTTTTAAGGTCCATTTGTAGACTGTCTCCGGAAACAATATAACCCAGAAAAGATGTTTGAGTGGTCTCAAACACACACTTTTCAAGCTTGCAGTACAGTTGGTTAGTCTGGAGTCTGGAAAGTACTTCAGCCACATGATAAGGGTGGGAGGGCAAGTCTTGGGAAAAGATTAAATATCGTCCAAGTAAACCGCCAATGAGGAGTAGAGAAGGTCTCTGAAAATTTAATTGACGAAACTCTGAAATACCACTGGAGCATTACTGAGAACAAAGGTCATTACCAAGTATTCATAATGGTGTTGAAGGCGGTCTTCCACTTCTCTCTCATAGATTATGATCAGGTTGTAAGCACCTCTAAGGCCAAGTTCAGTGAAAATACGGGCTCCCTTAATGCGATCGAAGAGTTCCATCACCAAAGGGATAGGATATCAATTTTTGAGGGTGATGGCATTAAGACCCCTATAGTCGATACAAGGACGAAGTGTACCGAATTTTTTGTTACAAAGAAAAATCCAGCGCCAGCTGGCGAGGTGGAGGGCCGGATAAAACCCTGCTGGAGATTCTCACTGATATATTCTATCATGGCCGCAATAATCTTCAGAGTGTCAGTAGCGTCTTCACTGTGGAGGTGATGCAGAAGTTCACAGGAGAGCAACAGGCTGCAGTATGGTGAAGCGCTGAGGTCCTGATGAGCTGAAAGCCCTGGAGCAGGATCAGAGGTGATGCGCAACGATCTGCAGCGTGGTTGCTGAATCCAACAAATAATGAGATGGAAGCAATAAACAGAAGCCAGAGGAAGAGACGTCCTAACAGGTAAGGAGACCTGAAGATCTGGCACCTTAGTTGAAAGGCATGTACTTTGAATAGACAGGGATGACAGGCAATTAGCCAATCAAATGAATGCAGGAAGTTTTGAAAATACCAGGGGGTAAATGTAGCAAGCTGAGAATTTTTCGGCGAGTTTGAAAAGTGGAGATGTTACCTATAGCAACCAATCAGATTCTAGCTTTCATTTTGAAGAATGTACTAAATAAATGATAGCTAGAACCCGCCGGAAAACTTTCAGCTTGATACATTTACCCCCAGGTGTGCACATGCTCAGTTCAGATCAGCAAGTGACTGCAGTGAGTGAAAACCAAGAGAAACGGGTATGAACAGAGACCAGAATGAATGGTTAACTGGTGCGATGTGTGACATGAGGACTAAATACTCATAAACATCAATTTGATTCATTTCATCATGGCATTGCTCTCACTCATGAATAATAAAGAAATAGTCATACTCTCTGCAAACAAGGGGATAGCATTCCCTCAATGGTTTTAGGACTTCTAAACATGCAGTAGGCTGTCATGCTGTGTGACTCTCTTCCCTGTACAGACATACAGACTTTTGATTGCAGATGACTCCTATGGGTATGATTGCTGAACCTACTGTTTCTGCAGCTGCCTACTCCCGTGCTTCTTTCCCACATACCTCCTTTCCTTCCTGTGGTTCTGGCAGCAAAGTCCCGATTTATGGCAAAGTTTGAAAAATCTCATGTTATGAGACGGACACCCAGCTCCAACACCAAGAGACCAATGTATTTATTTTCAATGTGATGAGAATATATAAGAACATTTTTATAAACTATTTAGTTTTTTTAGGCTACACACAGTGGTTTGGTGGTTTATTTGTGTTGTCTGTCTTTTCTACTGTTTATTGAATATATGTGGAAGTGAGGGGCTCACCTCTCTTAGAGACAACAGCAAACACTTATTACCTGTGGAACCATCATAAAAAGTACCTTCTAACACTTAGCAACTGTTTTATCTATTCTTATGTTGGAGGAAAATGTTTCTTTACACATGGTAATGTATAGCATAGTCATATTCACCACCACTACCACCAAAAAAAATCAACATATCTGGGTGATTGCAACTTTCTGTTAACCCTAGCACAGAAGTCCAAACCAAAATCAGTGAAGATTTTTAGCAGAGCCGTAACGAGGGCGGTGCGACTGCCCAGGGCGCAAGGCTAGTGGGGGCGCAACACCTGCCCGCCCGTTACATATTCCATCCCCACTAATGAAGTGGCAATCTAGTCCTGCGGTGCAGCCACCGCAGGACTATTTTGGCCATTGAAGACAGCCAGCGCAAGGAGGAGGGTACCGGCTTTCTGCTCCTGCAGCGTCCTGACGTACAAATAATGATGTCAGAACACAGGTGACAAGGAGCCGGCAGAGAAGGAAGAGGGACACAGGAAAAAGATGACAGAAAGAAGAAGAGAAGCTCAGCTAATTAAAATACTGCAGGGGCTGGTGAGAAGAGGGGGCTGGAGAGAATGGGGTGAGAAGTCTGGAGAGGACAGGAGCTGGATAGGAAGCTGTCTGGAGTGAGTGGGGGTTCTGGAGAGGAGGAGTTAGGGGTCTGGCGCGGAGGGTGTCTGGAGTTAATGGCAGTGTCTGAGCAGAAGGAGTGAGGGGGTCTGGTGTGGAGGTTGTCTGGAGTGAATGGGAAGGGTCTGGTTAGGAGGAGTTAGGGGTCTGGCGAGGAGGGTGTCTGGAGTGAATGGGAGGGTCTAGAGAGAAAGAGTGAGGGGTCTGATGAGGACGGTGTCTTGAGTGAATGGCAGTGTCTGGGCAGAAGGAGTGAGGGGGTCTGGTGTGGAGGTTGTCTGGAGTGAATGGGGGATCTGGATGTTAGGTGTGAGGGGTCTGGTGAGGATGGTGTGTGGAGAGAAGGAGTGAGGGGTCTGGTAAAGAGGGTGTCTGGAGTGAATGGGGTGATCTGGAGAGATGGAGTGAGGGGTCTGGTGAGTAGGGTGTCTGGAGAGGAGTGAAGGGTCTGGTGAGGAGGGTGTCTGGAGTGAATGGGGGGGTCTGGAGAAAATAGGGGGAGATGCAGGGGTTTGGAGTACATAAATATATGATGACTACTATGAAAACATAAGTAATGTAAAACATCAGTGAAATATTAATTATATAATAAATATATTAATTATATAATAATTACTATTAAATATGGGTGAATGTGTAAGCCATACTTTGATTGTGGGGCTGGTGATAGAAATAGGCATTTGTATTAAATGGAAATGTTAACACTTTTATGTTGGGGCTGCTGAGAGTCTGTTCGTTAAATATGGAAGCTTTTAATTTATACCACTTTCATACAGTCTCCCACAGAGAGAAGTTCCCGGGTAGACCCTGCTGAACACGGTTCTGCCCAGGTCTCCATGGCAACATCACAAGAGGAGCTCTGATTGGCTCCTCTTATGATTAGGGATGTGCACCGGCGACTTTTGAGGTCTCGTGTTTTGTGTTTTGGATCCGGATTTTCGCAATGTTTTGGGTTCGGATTTGTTTTGTAAAACACCTGCCGAAAGGTTTTGGTTCGGATTTAAGGTTTTGGATTCGGATTTTTTTTGAAAAAAAACTAAAAAGTGTAAAAATCAAGTTTTTGGGCTTATTTTCACTCCTACGCTATTATTAACCTCAATAACATTCAATAACAATCATTTCCACTAATTTAAAGGCTATTCTGAACACCTAACACCTCACAATATTTTTTTTTTTATGCAACGAGGTATCTTTCTGGACTGCGTAGAGGAGTGTTCCCCACAATATAATTAAAAACCCATCAACTGCTCTGAATTACACCCAAAAATAGTATCTGGACTGCGTAGAGGACTGGGCACTGGCCACCACAATATAATATAGAGAAAACCTTCAACAGGTCTGAATTACACCCAAAAATAGTATCTGGACTGCGTAGAGTAGTGGGCACTGGGCACCACAATAAAATATATAGAAAACCTTCAACAGGTCTGAATTACACCCAAAAATAGTATCTGGACTGCGTAGAGGACTAGCCACTGGCCACCACAATATAATATAGAGAAAACCTTCAACAGGCCTGAATTACACCCAAAAATAGTATCTGGACTGCGTAGAGTAGTGGGCACTGGGCACCACAATAAAATATATAGAAAACCTTCAACAGGTCTGAATTACACCCAAAAATAGTATCTGGACTGCGTAGAGGACTGGCCACTGGCCACCACAATATAATATAGAGAAAACCTTCAACAGGTCTGAATTACACCCAAAAATAGTATCTGGACTGCGTAGAGGACTAGCCACTGGCCACCACAATATAATATAGAGAAAACTTTCAATAGGTCTGAATTACACCCAAAAATAGTATCTGGACTGCGTAGAGGACTAGCCACTGGCCACCACAATATAATATAGAGAAAACCTTCAACAGGTCTGAATTACACCCAAAAATAGTATCTGGACTGCGTAGAGGACTGGCCACTGGCCACCACAATATAATATAGAGAAAACCTTCAACAGGTCTGAATTACACCCAAAAATAGTATCTGGACTGCGTAGAGGACTGGCCACTGGCCACCACAATATAATATAGAGAAAACCTTCAACAGGTCTGAATTACACCCAAAAATAGTATCTGGACTGCGTAGAGGACTAGCCACTGGCCACCACAATATAATATAGAGAAAACTTTCAATAGGTCTGAATTACACCCAAAAATAGTATCTGGACTGCGTAGAGGACTGGCCACTGGCCACCACAATATAATATAGAGAAAACCTTCAACAGGTCTGAATTACACCCAAAAATAGTATCTGGACTGCGTAGAGTAGTGGGCACTGGGCACCACAATAAAATATATAGAAAACCTTCAACAGGTCTGCATTACACTGCACATACGGCTGCTCCTCCATCCTCTCCATCATATACATGTTGGAGTTTCAGCGTGTCAAAACCTCTTGTTTTTGATAATGACAGTGCATTTTGAATATTTTTCAATTTGCCCCACAACACTGAATGTACTTTATCTATGATACGCATCTATCTTTCTTGACTGCGTAATGTGGTGGCCCCGGTACACAATTTGGTACCGAGGCCACAATATAATTAAAAAACCCTCCACGGCTCAGAATTTCACCAAAAAAGGGTATGGACTGCGTAGTGTGGTGTGCCCGGAACACAATTTTTTACAGCGCTAACAACATAATTTAAAAATTGGGCATCAACTGTCACCGTTGTTTAATATCTGATACACCTAAATATGGACTGCACAGTGGAGTGGCCCCGGTAGTAAATTTGGTGCCGGGCCACAATACCTCCTCCAACTTCCAAGTGTAGTGTTTATAAAGACAGACAGCGTCGAAGTGTTATTTGTTGACTTTCTTAACCCTAAAATTGTCCCTGTTGCAAATATTCGTGCAATGGAGAGTTAATTTTTCATTGAAAGACTCAAGCTTTCAAGTGTAGTGTTTATAAAATATAAACAACAATACAGTAGTTCTAGAGCACGTAAATACCTCTTGTTTTAAATTATGACAGGGCATTTTATTTTTGGTTTAATTTCTTGAATTTGATGAAATTTGGTTTCACTTTTTGAACATGGGAAACGACTGTTGAATGGCCATATAATACAAAAAAAAAGTTCCAAGATGGAATTGTCCTTGGGCCCTCCCACCCACCTTTATGTTGTTGAAATAGGACATGCACATTTTAACAAACCAATCATTTCAGTGACAGGGCCTACCAAACAACTGTGGCTGAAATGATTGGTTTGTTTGGGCCCCCACACCAAAAAAACAATTCATCTCTCCCTGTACAAACTAAACAGGCTCTACTGAGGAAAGATGTCGTCCTCATCCTCAACCTCTGATTCCTCTCCCCCTATAGTGTGTACTTCCTCCTCCTCACACATTATCAATTCGTCCCCGCTGGACTCCACAACCACAGGTCCCTCTGTACTATCTGGAGGGCAGTGCTGTACTTCATTGAGGAATTGATTATTCATTTTTATAAACATAATTTTTTCAACGTTGTGAGGAAGCCACCTCCTTCGCCGCTCACTGACCAGGTTCCCCGCTGCACTAAAAACTCTTTCCGAGTACACACTGAAGGGGGGACAACTCAGGTAAAATAGAGCCAGTTTGTACAGGGGCTTCCAAACTGCCTTTTTTTCCTGCCAGTAACAATATGGACTGTCTGACATGTCTATTTGGATGGTGTCAGCAAAATAATCCTCCACCATTTTTTCAATTGTGACAGCATCCAATGCAGCGACAGTAGACATGTCTGCAATGGTTGCCAGGTCCTTCAGTCCGGACCAGATGTTATCAGCATCCCCGCCAGCGCCTCTTTTAGGAAAACTGAGCTTTTTCCTCGCAGCCATAGATGTGGAAGAAAATGAGGGTTTCCTATGTCGTAGGTGGCTGTGTAGGCTTGAATGCTCCTCCATCCTCTGCAGCATATAGAGGGTGGAGTTCTAGCACGTCACTACCTCTTGTTAATTTAGATTGCAAGGCTTGTCAATACTTTGAAGATAAAAAAAAGCAGGCTGCACAGACTGTGGAGCTAGAAAGTGAAATTATATAGACCAAGTTTTTTTGGTGGCTAGTATCTATGCCCCCCCCCCCCCCCCCGCCCTACACTTGTATTTGAATATAAAAAAAGCAGCCTGCATAGACTGTAGAACTAGAAATTCAAATATACAAAGAAATGGACAAAGGCAGTTTGGTAGCTGTCTGCATCAGATCCCCTCTCCACTAGGAGTAAAATAGAAAACTATTCAGCCATTATATAATCTATAATATAAATAGAAATTGAGAAAGGCAATTTGGTATCTGTCTGCATCATAATCATCAACATCCTCCTCAGCGCCAGCTACATAAATATCCTCCTCCCGGTGTACAACATTCACACCTTCATTAGCCAAATCTGTAACTGGACTGTGGGTGATCCTTCCAGCATATGCAGAGGGCGTGCTGCAAATGGTGGAAGGAGCCACCTCTTCCCGTACAGTGATGGGAAGGTCAGGCTTCGCAACCACCAACACCCTTGGACTCGCCTTGGGGATTTGTGATAATATCTCTTTAGAAGGCAGAGTTGTTTGCTGTTTTGTTGCTGACAGCATAACTCTCTTTAATTTTTTGTAGGGGGGGGGAGGAGGAGGAGGGCTAAGATCCGTGGGTGAAGCTGAACCACTAGTCATGAACACGGGCCAGGGCCTAAGCCGTTCTTTGCCACTCCGTGTCGTAAATGGCATATTGGCAACTTTACGTTTCTCCGCAGATGATTTTAAGTTTCTCTTTTTGCTACTTTTTCTTAACTTGGGCTTTTTGGATTTTACATGCCCTGTACTACGAGATTGGGCATCGGGCTTGGAAGACGACGTTGATGGCATTTCATCGTCTATGTCATGACTAGTGGCAGCAGCTTCAGCATTAGTAGGAAGTGGGTCTTTATCTTTCCCTACTTTATCCTCCAAATTTTTTGTCTCCATTATATGTAGCACAAGATACTGCAGAATGTGTGAACTTGGTAATATTGCAGAACCACTGGACTTTTACAGCTGAATGTGTGAACTTGGTAATATTGCAGTACCAATGGGCTTATACTGCAGGATTGGTTGTGCAAAACACTTGGGAATAATGGGGAAATAACTATGAAGAAGCACAGGGCACAGGACACAGGACTACTGGACCACTGGACTGAACAGGACACAGCACAGGACCCAGCAGCACCACTGAACTCAAAATTGACAGAGCACAGCACACAGCACCACTGGACTTTTACAGCTGAATGTGTGAACTTGGTAATGGGCTTATACTGCAGGATTGGTTTTGCAAATTTAGTTGTAATTAATTTTTTTAAAATTTTTTTATTTTATTTATTTTTTTATTTTTTAAAACACTTGGGAATAATGGGGAAATAACACAATGCCCTTAGAAGCACAGAGCACAGGACACAGCACCACTGGACTGAACAGGACACAGCACAGGACCCAGCAGCACCACTGAACTCAGAAGGACAGAGCACAGGACACAGCACCACTGGACTGAGCACAGCACATCACAGCACAGCACAGCACAGAACTGAACAGCACGAGATATAGCAGGACAGAGGACCACCTAACACACCCTCCCTCTACCCTGATCAATGCCCGAGTGAAGATGGCGGCGACTAGCGGGGAATTTATAGGATCCGAGTATCGCGAGATCCGACAGCGGGATTATGACTCCGAACCTCGGTTTCAGATTTGAATTTGGCGCCAATACCCGGATCTGTCTCGGATCCGACTCGGATCGGCAACGTTCGGGTGGGCTCTGATTTCAGAAATCCGAGCGCGCTCATCTCTACTTATGATGTATTTTTTTTTCAACTTTATAATTGTGTTTGGTGAGACCCAGGTTGAAAAACCAGGGTCTCACCATTCATTGTGCAGGCGACTCAGGTCAGACCCGGGAATTACCCCAACAAAAATCCCTGATCTAAATTCCAGGTTTTCAGACCTGGGATTTTTCACTAACACCATTCATACTGCACCTAAACCGGGGTCGCATGTTCTTGCAGTGTATTCATTTTGGGTATTCATGGTATTCATTTTGGGTATGGTGAGGAATAATTAGGTTTATTACATTATTTATTCAATGGTGGGAGCTGGTGAGGTGTGAATTATGTCTATCAATTAGATGGGAACTAATTGAAGGTATGAGCTAATGTGTGTGGTATGTCTGTTTATTAAATGTGAATCTTATTAAATGTGAATCTTATTAATTTAATGTCGGGACTGGGGGAGGCTTATTTATTAAAATGTGGGTGCTGTTAATTTGATGTCGGGGCTATATGGAAGGAAATAGACATTAACTTTAAATGCTATTAATTAAATTCTGGAGCTGATTGGGTGGAAGGCCTGTTTTTAAACAGAAAAAGCTACTGATTTAATGTCTGTCTGGTTCTGAGAGGGAGACCTAGATTCTTTTCTCAGTGCTCAAGTTTGCAGGAGGTAATAACAATCTCTATTCTAAACAGGACCCCAATTTTCCATGATCTGTCTAAGCAACAATGGAGCATAAGAAAGCAGAAGGCAGAAGATACCAGTGATGCTTAACTACTGAGAGGCGCCATCTATTCCCATAGAGGTTCATTGTGGGGAAGGCGGGGCAGCAGTGTTCTGTTTCACCCAGGACACAAAAATGTCTAGTTACGGCTCTGATTTTTAGGGATACAGAGGTATGACCAACTCTCTTCCTCTTAATATTTACAGTCTCTAAAATTTTAAATCATGTAGAAATATTATTCAAACTAGTTCACCACTGGCTACAGTAATTGCTAAAAACAATAGAATCTCTGAAATAGATTCCACCTTCTTCAGAAACAAAACCTTTCTAAAATACACTGCAAAATATTTTGCCCCCCTGAACACCCACTGCCTGGCTTGATCCATACAAAGGAACCGCCATCCATCTGTCGTCTGCAGACATAACCAGAATATTTGAGTTCAACCCCTTTGTAAGTAAGAATGTTGTAAACTTATTGTACTCTGTATCCATATGACAATCTAGTGCTTACTGTCTTACAACTGCTTTCCCCTTCAGTTTATCTTTTCTGTACCTCACCTCAGTATACCATCTTTAATATAAGTCATTGAAACACAAAATATAATCATCTTAGTATGTTACTTTTAAAATGTGCTTCTTTTTATTCTACGTTTATTTTGTTTAATATGTATTAGTTTCTCTCCAGCATTAGGGTTAACTGTTTTGCAGAGTACAGCAACAGCTAAAATACTGACATTAGTCTTGGAAATATATATATAATGTGTCACGAACATGCTCCCAGCTGCTGTGACTTTGGGTGTTTGCTGTATGAGGTTGCACATGATTCCAGCCCGCAGTCTCTCTCTACCTATCACACAGGTTATAGACCTACTGAATCACCCCCAGACAGCA
This sequence comes from Mixophyes fleayi, assembly GCF_038048845.1. Taxonomy (NCBI): domain Eukaryota; kingdom Metazoa; phylum Chordata; class Amphibia; order Anura; family Limnodynastidae; genus Mixophyes; species Mixophyes fleayi. Next base: position 254,139,185 of record NC_134402.1, read on the forward strand.
CTCACACCCCACACACTTCAGGTTTGCCACCACTAACTGAATACGGGCAATAGGACCCTAATATAATGTCCTACACTGACACACAAGGCTTCTAGCTACCACAGGGTAACAAGGCCCCTACCAGAAAACGAAGGTTTAACTCTTCACACCTCCAGACTGCTACACAAATGGAAATGAAAGCACACACTAAGCTTGTTAATCAAATGTATCAACAAATCACACACCGGCACTCAAAGGGTTAACTTGGTCGAGCTATATTTTTCTTAACAGGTTAATGGATTTGTTATCAAGGACACCACATATTAAATTATAGATTTAATATACAAAAGTACAGGGCATTCAGATATAAAAACAAAAACAAATAATAAATTGACATAACATACACAAGCAAAGCAGTTTAAAATAAAAGGGGTTACATTCAGAGTATCACTTACATGAGTTGCATATTCTGTGCCATGGGAAGTTGGCTAGGAAGATGGACAGCTTATCAGTGGGGATTGTTTTTCCAAAAGAATAACAATCTTATTACTAATAAATCCCCTATGAATTTGTCCATCTTTTGATACCAAAGATGTCTAAATATAGTGTATTTGTAGAGCTTACATTCATTTCCTTAACTTCTCTGTCGGGCAGAATTCTTAATTTGACATATGAACTGCCCTTCATCACACTATTGAGGAATATTTAGTTGATCATTACTTTTATTGATTTTAAGTGGCATATTTTAAAACTGAATTATTTTTGTCTATATCACATATAGCCAAGTGAGCACATGGGCTCTTTGAGCCAGATATCATGCTGAGTGTTTCCTAAAAGTCTACTGAGGTGTCAAAACTCCATCCCAGGCCAGGATATATCTCACAGCAGGGGCTCTTTGAAGCTCCTACAGGTGATACTCCTATCTTCTCACACTGGAATGTGCACAGCCATCAAACAGACTTTTTGTCTTCACATTTTACACTGCAGTAGTACAACTTATCAATGGATTCACTTAATATACCATATTTATACTGCAGTTATGATTTAGGCCTTATCCCCCACAATTATGTGATGGGTTAACCCTTATAAGTAACTGTAAGTTCTCTATGTTCACGACAATTTGATATATTTGTTTTCCACCAGAAGGCAGGAGAGAAGTTAATACCAATTGTTTACAAACCATTACAGAGAAACCTCTTAAAGCAAAATATTCATGTTCAAACGAAGACCTCACACAAGTGGAGTTAATCAGCTAATCTGGATTTCTGCTCAGGCTGGGGCCAAACACTGTAGCTAGCCAAATAGCTAGCAAAATTAAGAAACAAATAGAGGCTACCAAAAAAGTTGTAAACAAAATAAGAAGCAGTATAGGCAAAATTAACAGGTTTCTCAATAAATATGTAGAACCATTTATGGAATGGTTTGTTTGTAAACATCCTCATCTAAGGGGGATACACATTTATTTGTGAATTTGTGGGTATTCTGGAAAAGTGTTAAAAACTCATTTAAATTTCCAACCTACTAAAAAACTATTTTTCTCCTAAAATATTATTCATTTATGCCTGTCAAATATTAATGAGGACTGTCTTTTCTAAATGTGCCACTTTGTGTGTTTGAATAGCTTTGTGGTTTTGATGATGGACTAAGATGTGGTAATAGTGGTGTGAAGGCCCAAGGGTCACCGGCGATGTCACCGGAAAGGAGAGACAACTGCCGAGTGGAATTCCCAAGAAAGTGAAACAGACCACTAGGTCAGGAAAGGATTTCAACAGGGAAGGAACTGGGGGTAAATTCTCACAATACATGCAATAGATACAAAACATTTATAGTTAAAAATGTGACAATGAATTGTGTTCTACTTCAGTGGCTTCTTAATCCATTAACATTTCAGAGACTACTGCGCCCCATATTGGGACAATTATAATGTAAACCACTCTTAGATGCAGATCCATTAAAGCAAATGATCCCACTGGGAAGCTGGCTGTTAAGTTTAGATTTTAAGGATGTCTGGATTGTAGGCAGGTCTGAATGGATGCAAGTTGTATTAGCCATATACCATAAATAGATAGCCAACATCAGGACAGACAGAAATACATTTTAGTTGGTAAGAAATGCCATGCCATCAACTGTAGTGAAACACTGTAGAATATCACAACCAGGAACTATCAAAGATGACTTATAATCAGGTAGTTAGCATGCCAAACTTCCTGGCTTCTAGAGGCCCATACAGGGAAAACATGACTACCAGGCGAATAGGCATCAGTCATCTTAATAGAGGACAGAGCCCCTTACTGTTCTGACTTCTGTGGCTGGGAAGGATTCAAGCAGGTAAGATCTTAACACTTACTACCCGTACTTGTGATTGGAGGTAGTATGTTAGATTAGGCCAGAGTGGATGCAAAACCCAGAATGTAGATACAAAGGGAAAGGGAAACCTGCAGGGGAACCTCCAAGCAGGGTGAACTAATGGTGAACTGGAGGAAGTTAGCATGTTGAGTGACACTAAGTATTAAGCACTTTATATACAGAGCTATTTTTATAGTCCAGCACTATTATAATTATAGTTTTTCTAACTCTTTTGCAGTTTGATAAAAGGCTACTCATATTCTTTCTTTTACAGCTCCCATTCCCCTGCCTGACTGGATTGTATGCCTGTCAGCTAACTGGCTTGAAATTCCCTGCCAGGTGGACAGCTTTGATGGCTAAGAGGTGGCGTTATGCCCAGTAAAGCAGCTTTCAAGCCTCGAGCCATGAGGATGAGCTCTCAGTCCCTCTTATGCTCCAGCCTAGTTTAATATGTTAACAGCAGATACCATGAAATATTACATTTTTTTACATGGAAAGTTTTCAACATCAAGCCATTTTTTGAGCTTTTACAATGGCAATGTTTACTGGAGTTTTTTATATTTTTATATTAAATACACCAATCAAAATACAATTTTTTTAAATATTTGATTTGGGTTAAATCTCCTACCTTCCACACCACTAATTTATGATTTTGATGATATCGCCTTTTCTGACAGCTGTCACTGGCATGTTTATTTATAAAGACAGGGGAGCAGACGTGCAGTCCCCTCTGAGGCCAATGTCAATGTTAATCTGAGATCAGGCAAGCCTATACACAATCAGAAACAGTATTTACTTTTACATCCCTTGCACTTGTTATAATTGTGTACCACCAGGAAAATAAATATCATTTAATTTGATAGTTTGATTTAGTTTAGTTTGATTTGAAAGTTTAATCAGATTATATTGATTATTAAAAAAAAAGTACCAAGAAATGATTAAAAGCATACTTGCAAACAAAAATTGGTTTTCAGAAAAATTAAATGCTACTACAACCTCTACTATACTACTACTACTACTACTACTACTACTACTACCACTACCACTATTACTACTGCCACCACCACTACTACTACTACTACTACTACTACTACTACTACTACCACTACCACTATTACTACTACTGCCACCACTACTACTACTACTATTACTATCACTATTAAAAAAATGGGTTTATACATTGCCTTTGGTTAATTAATATTGACTCCATTAATATGGAGTATTTTGGCATTTTCATTTTTCTTAAGATTTGGTGCAATTTTTAAACTATGATTATTTTATTATCAGTTTTTGTTCAAAATGTGTGTTCATTTTTTACTCCAGCACCTGTAGTGAGCTTCCAGCTGCCTGCCCTGACTGCTGAGCTCCTTGAAAAGCCCATAATGCATTGCTCTGCCTCATTTGTTTTTTTTTGCTTATTTAAAGTTATGTTTGGGGTTATTGAACCTTTCTGGACCTTCCAAAAGCTTATTTTTGCTATAAATTCCTAATGCTTTTTTCTTCATTTTCTTTTTGCTTTTTTAACTCAATTGTGGAGGAAAAACAGGAAAATGTTATTTGATTGACTGGGTGAATATTGGGACATTTTGATATTGTGAAGTACCGCTGCATTATAGATATTACCGTTATTACGGTAATATTAACCTGGCTTTCTACTCGCAGCTCAGGGAGCTGCGAGCAATAATCCGGCGTTAGGACTACCGTAATAAGAGTAATTACATGCACTGTTACCGTAATAATGGTAATAGTTTTAGCGGCGGCACTTCGGGGGGAATTGAATTCCCCCCATAGAGCAATATAGAGCAACATAATTGTAGCCATTATTGATTTAGAGTAGGAATGTTGTGGCACAAACATATGAAAAAACCTTTGACAGCAAATTGCAGCATTACATCTTAAGAAACCTCCAACTCAAAATACAGCGTACACATGTACTTGGAGAGTATAGATGCAGTTGGAGTAAAGAGAAGACAGTCATCATCAATCTGATGAACAAAAGTAAATAAACAAAACATATGGCTAAAGTAGGGCATACAAAGAGTGTGATCCTCTCCTGCAAATGTGGCAAAAAACAATCTCCCTCCTCCCAAGACAACCAGTACTGTGCAGTATAATACTTGGACTCATGCTGGCACCCTTTGGCACAGTTGGTGCTTGAGCAATAGAAGAGAATGAAAAATAGATTGTGTTATATTGTAGAAATGCAAGCCCCAGCAGGTCCTGGCAGCTAGGGTTGCTGGAATGTGTAGTACAACATTAGTTCCAATAGGAAAGAAAAACACAGACATTGACCGCTTGTAGTTCCATAAGCTACAGTATGCTTTGACAGCCACTAGCTGTCATGGGTATGCTGGCATTTGTAGTTCTACAACCAAGAGTATGTCCATGCAGTCAACAACTGCCAAGGATTGCTGAAACATAAAGTTCCACGATAGTATTCAATTTATTTTCACATTCTAGTTTTACCCTATAACTCACGGCCCCAGGGTTGCTAGGATGAAACCCAGCATCATTCAGCATGAGGCTTAGGGGCGGGCTGGCCCGGGGAGCAGGGGGGCAACGGCCCCCTGGGCCGCTGGGTCAGATGGCTATTAGGGCATCACATGACAGGGGATGCGGCCGTGTCATCAATGACGCGGCCGCATCCCCTGTCATATGATGCGGCCGCCTGTGTGCCCCCCGACCATGCCTCTCCCAGCCCACGCCTGATGAGGCTGGTCATCCTTGGGAAAGGGCTGCATGATCTTTTACAGGTACAATTTATCTAGGGAATTCCATCCCATACTGAATGGTCGAGGACTGGCTTCACAAGAGGTTTCCAGAGCTGCAAATCTTCCTATTATAGTGTTACCAGCCCTTATAGCCTGAAGCTGATTGATACTTTTGCAGGAAGATTCCACACTTGATCTGCCACAGGCTCTAGCAATGGCATTGGTTTACTTATTTTGAAGGATGGACCCTATCAGTTGTTTTAAAATGTATTTATTTACATTTTTTACACAATAAAGATACCCGATGATGCTGTTATAATCAACACATTCACTATCTTTACAACAGTCTTTAGGAGAGAAACACCTGCTACCCCTTTAGCGAGACAATATAGTCCGTTATTCATTCTCTAAAATTTTTTATAAGTGCTAATCATAAAAGAAAACTTGTGTCTTAGTTAACCATCTGAGAGCAGGAGAACTTTATTATTAGCCTTTACTTTTCCACGTTAATTATTTCTGTACATGATTTATTTATTCATTGTAAATAAAATGGCTCTTCATTTGTGTTCTTTAACTATTAATGGATTGTGGAAATCATTTTAGTCAGTTCCAAAGCTATTCTTCCTTAAGGGGTTACACAGGGATTAGTCATCAGGAATTGCTGTAGTGTTGAATAAATTAATGTAGAGTGGTTACTTGAATGGAAAAATCATATATTTTCTAATCATCTGTCCGCAGATCTTGTGTATTATTATATTATCTGATGCTTTAGTTCTGAAATGTTGAACACAGCCTTTTAGGGTCACCTTTTCATTGTCAGAAATAGACATAAGAATGTTGTCCTAAATGTTTTAAGTGTATATGCACCATAAAATGGTGTAATTTTTCACCAACTAACCATCTTTTTCTAATGCATTGATGCAGATGGGTGCATTGTTCTTGGTCAAGACCATAGATGAGTGGGTCAGGAGCCTTATCCTACTTCATTCAATATTTTAATAGAAATAATTGTGTATTTCTCCTTGGTTGATATTTTGAGAGACCAGCATCAGAGAGATATCTATTTTACCTTCAATAGATTCACAGATGGTGAAACATCACAGTCCAGGGTAGATAGATTGCACATCAGCCTCGGACTGGCCTGCCGGGCAGCCGGACTATTCACCGGTAGGCCCGACCACGTTGAAGCTCCGCCCCCTCCGATGTTAGGGCGGAGCTTACAGGGAACACGACGTGCGCTGCGGCAGTGTTGGTAACAAACACACTGCCGCGCAGGGGCAGAGAGCCGTGTCTGGGCTCTCCTCACCTGCGCGGCAGTGTGTTTTTCACTTCAGCAGGGGAGGAGGACGGAGTTTCTACTGCGGCTGTCTTCTTGTCATTAGCCGCGCCGCCCAGAGGAGCAGGATGCCGAAGCTTTTCAAGGTAAGGTAAGTGACTCAATGTGCTCCCAAGCCACTGTGCACACAGCACTATGCATTCTGAAGTAAGCCCTATTGCTAATTGGCCATGTATCTGCTAATCAGTGTCGAACCTTCACTGCATCACATGTAGGCTGTGGATGTGGGAAGAGAATGGGGCAGGAGAGTGCATCTTGGAAGAGTCAGGACAGTTGAGTGCACAGATGAGGAAGCTGGGCAGTGCATGGATAAGGTAAAGGGTGGAGAATTGTGTACAGGAGACTACAGGGAGAGAGTTTTTCAGTCGGTATATATAAATCTCTCTCTTGGATGAATTAAAATATTTACTAGTATGTATCTGAAGCTATGCTTTGTGATGAAATATATGTATTTAAGTGCATAACTAGCAACATTTAGTACTGTTCATTTTTTATGCATGCTTGGGGCCTTCTTAATGAAGTTGGGAACCTTTGCTCCGAGAGCTACAACTTTCATAATCTGAAACATTTAAGTTCCATATAAATATTGTTCCAATTTAAATGTCAGACATCAGTATTTTTTTTTTATGAAAATGGCAATTTGCTATAATGCTGGGTGTTCAAATAGATTTCTTTTCCTGCAACTCACATATGCCGGAATCAGTGCAGCCTGTTTGGTTTTTTTTGGGAAACACAAAAGAGCAGAGAAGCCCTAGGCTGAGGGAAACGGGGGATCCATACAAACATACTGCCGGCCCCATCCAAATGGCACCCTGAATGTAGATTTCTGAAAAACTTAGTGTATTTGTTAATATATATATATATATATATATATATATATATATATATATATATATATATTGTGTGAATTGAGAGCTCTATAGCATGGCATATGTGAATTGGGGGGCACTATTGCAGGAATAATATGAATTGGGGCACTACTGTGTGGCATAACATTGGGGCACTACTGTGTGGCATAACATTGGGGGCACTACTGCATGGCATAACATTGTTTTGGGGGCACTACTGTGTGGCATAACATTGTTTTGGGGCACTACTATGTGGCATAGGGGGACTGCCTATCTATACTAAAGTATAGGGTGGCTGACTATACTAAACTATAGTGAGGGGCGGTTCTGCACAGAGAACACTAAATGCTGAGTTGGTTTGGGTCTATAATTGAATGAGAGACTGAGTGTGGGGAGGGGGGCTATCTATTAAATGTGAATATTAATTATTTAATGCTAGGAATGGTCGTGGGAAATGGATGTATTGAACGTTAATTTATTGCTGGGGCTGTTTGGAAGGAGGGTAATAGGTTTATTTATTAAATGGGAATACTATTAATTTAATGTTGCGGTTGGTTGGAGGGAAATAGATAATGTTGAGGCTAGAGAGAGGCCTAATTATTAAATGTGGGTGCTGTTGATTTATTGGCAGGGATGGTTGGCGTTTCTAAATGTACCCATTATTTTTTCCAAATAGGGCCCTCAACATTCCAGGATGCAGACAAGCCGCAACTAAAGAAACCAGTAGCCACAGGTGGTAAAAGTGACAACAACAGGTAGGACAGTCTGTCAATTGTTCTGAGTCTAGTGTAGGCTTGGCTAACCTGTGGTACTCCAGGTGTTGTGAAACTACAAGTCCCAGCATACCCTTCCAGCAATAAGCCGCTATATATTGGCATAGCATGCTGGGGCTTGTAGTTTCACAACACCTGGAGGGCCACAGGTTAGCCAAGCCTGGTCTAGTGGGACAATCCTGATTTTTGGTGACTGTTCTGCCCAATCTAAGGGGCAGGTCAAGACTGTGTATTCTTTATACACACACTGCATTCTTTATATACTACACTAAGATGCTAGCTGTCCTTTGTGGGCTGACCACTCCCCCTCTAGTGTCTGGTCCTGCCTCTATGATGGCTGACCACACCCCCTCTGATGGGCCCCTAGTGTTGCAGTCCCCCGGTGGGCCCTTCATACCCCAGTCCGACACTGTTGCACATTTCCAGTCATTCTACATCTTAAGTTAAGTCTTCTGCTATTAGACCATCTCCCTCTTCCGACAATCATGTTGCTAGAAAGTGTTTAGATTTTAGTGCTTATAAACCAGCAACATCCTACCAGCATTTTAGTGCTGCTTTCCTTGAAGATGTACATTTTTGCAAGAGTTTTAGGGAAAGGAAAATGTGGCAAAACAAAGGCTGATTTTCCAAAAAATATAATGGGGGAAACCAATAACTCTCACACTAAAGTTTTCTGTAATTATTATACAAATGGAAGAAGTTGAATTCTGGGTTTACCACCCCTTTTTACCAACATAGGACTCAGATCAATATTTATTATGTGACTAGATTAAATCCTATTCTTCTAACACTTTTCTCATTTCTGTGCTGAGCTTATCTTGGCACTTTTTGGGCTATCCACATTCCAACATCACTAGCAATAATTTGTGTTCTTTACCCATACAAATTAAACATGTTTTTCAAAAGACTTTGCATTCTTAAGAAATACCATTAGTTTGCTTATACCTCTTCACTCAGCAAAAAAAAAACTTTTTTTATTGATATTGTAAACACTACCAAGACATACTTTGTATCTCTTGCTTTAGCAGCAATCAACTTTTCCAAAAGGGCAGAACATAGGATTCTACACAAGGGTTTTCATAATAAAATCTGCACTCAAGAATGATAATAGACTTCTGTTTGCTAGTTTGAATAAAGTACATAAAATGTGTAGGATTAATATGGGTAGGCAACAAGACATACCATTTTGAAAACTAGATAGTCTGTCATATGAAATGAGGGTATTTTGGAGTGATGATGGGGGTAATATGCACATCATAATATCCCCATCTCTGAACTTCTGAACACTTTCTGTAGTGTAGGGTGTTATTTTCTGGTAATCACCAAACAATAACTATTAATGGGACACATCATTTGAAAGAGGGGACTATCCTTTTTCAAAGAGGCTTCTCATACATTCTTGGAGGTAAGATGGGGGACAAATGGGTATAAAAACACCCCTCCCCCATCTCTGGGCTCCTTAGTGTTTTCTGCATTGTAGGGCTTATTTTCTGGTGACCACACATGATCAACAGACAATAACTTCTCAGGGGCCATATAGTTTTAAAGATGGTAACACCACCCTCTTTCAACCTTATCAAGTATGGCTACAAGCAAAGATGCAATGTAAGATTTACAAAGTCTAAATAGCTAAAATATAATTGTACAATTTGGTTGTCTTCATAGTATCTTAATTGTCAGGAAATGTTTATATAATTAGATACTATGATCATTATGATACATAAATAAGCAACATTGCCAAGATTCTCCCTTTCCTCTCCCTGGATGCCACCAAGACCATCATTCAAGCTCTTGTTATCTCCTGCCTTACTCATTGCCATCTTTTCTCTGGCTTGCCTGACAAATATTTGTACCATTGAAATCTGTGCTGATAGCGATGTCTCGACTAATCTTTCTCTCCTAACGTTCCTCTTTCGCTATGCTTCTCTGTAAGACCCTCCATTGGCTCCCTATTCCCTCCAGAATGCAAAAGATGGTTACCCTCACTAATAGAGCACTCTTTAATGCATCCCCTTCCTGCAGTTCCAGCTTGTGAAGAAATAATCTCCTACTTGCCCACTAAATTCTGTCAATGACCATTCACCTCTCCTCATCACCTATTACCACCTCACACTCCCACCTGCAAGACTTTGCCTTCACTGCTCCCCACATTTGGAACTCCCTGTCCCTCCCATTCAGACTCTCCCCACAACCTTGAATGTTTCAAAAGCTCCCTCAAAACCTACCTTTTCACACTTGCCTACCCGACCCCATCCTAAGACAATTCCCTCACGCTCCACCTGCCCGTTTCACACCACTTCTTTCGTCTCCATTTACTATATTAATCCTTTTAATTTTATCTCTTACACGTTTGACACTCTCTACCTCCTATCTCCTCACCCTTTTTGTAATGTTTCCTTTTTTCTAGTTGTGTTTTTTTTTTATGTAGTTGCTTTCTCATCAGTCTCTGCATTGATTTTTCTGATTGGATTGTTTCTTTTGTCCCTTACTTAAACACATGCACAATGTGGAATTAATAAATTTCATACAATCTGTCTCTTTGTTTAGATATAATGAAGACTTTGTTTTAGTATACCATTTGTTGACACAGCTGTCAAAAATCTTTCAACAAAATATCTGCTAATTATTTTTTATAATAATGCATCATCTAGCAGAATGTAAGGAATATTATATAGTATTTATATAATGTCCAAACTGGACCCTGAGGTATATTTGTGTTTGCTTATAATATATTGCCACGTGTTTATGTCTATATCACTTGCCACAAATAATGCAAATAAATATGTACATGTAAATAATATTTGTTCAGTGGGGTGGGGCAAATACAAATTTATTTTGCATGCAGAGATTTTTACTAATACCTTATTGGGAAGATTAATGACCTTCGAGAGACCCAGTGTATGCAGTTCTAGGTAAATGTTTATCCTCCAATGACACACCACTGACCCAATGCCAGTGGCTTTAACTGAGTAAACAGTGACATCAGGTTTGTGACATGCTGGTGGTTGATGGATAGAGGACTACATATGCCCAGCCCCTGAAGATGAAAGCACATGAAACATAAGATGATCAGAAGCTCAAGAGGAACAAGGAAGAGTATATTTTAATGAGGAAGCAGGCATTTGTAATAGTAGGCTGTACTTAGTCAATGGCTGAAGTGGTTCGGTATATGGTGGTTTGCCATACCACCACCACTACTCCTAGTGCCTTCATTATGAAACTATCAAAAATCTAGTCACTTACATTCTCCCTACCGCCTCTTCAAAATTCATACCGCCACTTCGAAATTTCCACTTTGAATATTGTACGTAGTGGTGATATTTCTGACCATGCAAAAACACGCTTTCCCCCAAATATAGACCAGTGGCTAAAATAGTGTATATTAGAAATGATGTGTTCTATAAGTTACAATAGTTGGTAAGTTCCATCTCCAAACTACAGTGCAGTATGGTGGTACATGAGAAAGAGTTGCTCATTCCTTTGAGGATACATACCTTTTATTTATTTTATCATCATCATCACCATTTATTTATATAGCGCCACTAATTCTGCAGCGCTGAACAGAGAACTCACTCACATCAGTCCCTGCCCCATTGGGGCTTACAGTCTAAATTCCCTAACACACACAGACAGACAAACTAGGGTCAATTTGTTAGCAGCCAATTAACCTACTAGTATGTTTTTGGAGTGTGGGAGGAAACCGGAGCACCCGGAGGAAACCCACGCAAACATGGGGAGGACATACAAACTCCTCACAGATAAGGCCATGGTCGGGAATTGAACTCATGACCCCAGTGCTGTAAGGCAGAAGTGCTAACCACTTAGCCACCATGCTCCCCTATCATCATCAGCTATTTATATAGCGTCACTAATTCCACAGCGCTGTACAGAGAACACACTCACATCAGTCCCTGCCCCAATAGAGCGTACAGTCTAAATCCCCTAATACACACACAGACTAAGGTCAATTTGATAGCAGCCAATTAACCTACTAGTATGTTTTTGGACTGTGAAAGGAACCTGGAGCACCTGGAGGAAACCCACGTAAACATGGAGAGAACATGCGAACTCAACATAGATAAGGCCATGGCTAACCACTAAGCCACTGTGTTGCCCATTGCTTGACCTTACCAACTTAGGCACAAATGAAAACACTTTGCAAATATTTATCATCTGAATTCACCCTGTCTCATGATTAGGAGGACCTTTGTACCCTAGTTTGTAATTAATCTTGATGGGAGAAACAGGCTTGACAAATAACAATAATGCAATTAAATCATTTGCTTTCATTCTATTTCCATTGCTCATGGATTTTTTTTTATATATAAAATGAATAGTGATCTATAACTCAGATTGCTCACCTTAGTATATCCATTTGCAGACTTAAATACGCTCTCTAAGCACCATGTCGTCATTCTTATATTATTTCTGCTACTTATGAACTGATGTACCTAATCCTTTTCGCATTTACTGTATTATTAGGGGCTAGATATCCTTGTATTTTTTGGGCAGCACTTCTGTTTTAGCCAGTAATATACTCCAAGTGCTGAGTGCTGTACAAAGGTTTTACTTCCTTTTGAAATTATTAATGAAGAACAGATCTAGGTCAGGGTTGTCAAAAATGTTTTCAGCAATTGGTTATTTATGGAAATTTTTTACAATGAAAGATTTACTGACTACTATCTATCTATTGACTACAGATAACAGATGGTCAGTTATAGTGGATATGATATAAGGTCTACTTAATGCCTTACAAATATTTTGTTATTTATAGTTTATAGTTAATTTGGCGTTTAGTGTAGCATTTTTTCAGTATTTAGAATATCTGAATAGGTGTCAAGTAGTAAGACTTCACTATCATATTCAGTAAGTAACTTAGTAAATTTAATATGCAATAGGATAGTCAAAATTTAACCAAGAAGGTAGAGATATTTGTGTCCTAATTGACAAGTATGAGAGAGCACATTATGCTCACTTAAACAAGTTTATGAAATTTGTAAAATTATACCTTCCATCCTGATTTCTTTTTTATCCATCAAGATGGATCTCCTCCGACCCATTTCTAATTATCTGAGGTTTCCCAATAATTCTTGAAATGATTGGGTTTCTAAGATCAGGGTTTGGCTCTTGTCCATTAAGGATAGAAGTTGCCAAAAAAGCTGTAACATTGGGTTTATATTCAGATACAAGTTAACCCGTGCATGATACTCATGCATTCTAGTCAAATCAAGCTACTTAAGGTGTTAAAAAGGTTCTTGTCATGCATTTGGGCCATAGCCCAGGCCTCCTCAGGGGAAGAGCGTTACTTCCCGACGCAAGCGCCCTTTTTTAACGTGGTTTTGTCCACATGTCACCACCTCATCATTTTTCTCCATCACCTCATCCTTCATCTTCATCGCCACATCCTTCATCAAGCTACTTAAGGTGTTAAAAACTCCCCACTGTCACCCCCGGCAACCACCAACCACTCCCAATTGTCACTTCTCCTTCAAGAAATATATAGGTCAGTGTATAACTCTGCCCAGCAGGTGGCGCTGCAGCTTGTTTTTTTTTTTCACACACGCCACTAGGCATTTATATAGTAGATTATTAAAATAATAGGAAGGTAGGTACCTAAAAATTTTATCATTTAGCAATCATCTTGTCATTTAACATTTTATTTTGCAGAACTGTTGATTCTAAATGGATCACTGAACACATATATTTTGGGCCACAAATAGCGCACATCAGCAGCCTTTTTGGGAGCAATTGGGAATAATTACTTGATGCAAATAATGCATTTTTTTTACATATAGTTAGATATTTTTAATTATGCTTTTACATGATACATTGGAGAGAACAGCTTTATTTGATGAAATGGGCCATTTGATGTTTTAAATGGCTTGGCATAGGTATAAGGATCGCATTGTACCCATTTATTGTTAAATATTTGGATAGCTTTGAAATTAGATTTTGATTTATGGTTAAATATAATAAATCTTAACAAAATAAAAGTTTGTTTGGTGTTTTCTCTATTAGTCTATTTAGTTTGAGCAATGTATTAACTAGCATTTATTTTTAATTATCACACCATCTCTTTAACAGCAGAGATATTTATTATTTATGTATAGAATAGATAATACAGTATATTATTATATATATCATGTAATAATTATAGCTTTATTATACCAGATGGTAAGCTGAGCTATGAAGTGTTCAACTTACTATATCAATTTCCATACTTTATTGCTTACATTATACTCTTGGAGTATCATATATTTATTATATAGTGATATCCTAACCCCCCTTCCTATGAACTGATGTACTTGATAAATCTTGTACTTACAATGTCAAAAGGAATCATCCAATTCTGCTTTAAAAGGATTACCACCTAAATCCCTGACACAAAATATCAAAACATTCCATACTGACACATAAGTAGCCCTTACCACTGATTTGCATAAAACTGATTTTACACCCATAGTAATAACCACAAAGTCAATAGGCCAGTGGTTCCCAAACTGTGTGCCACGGCTCTCTGGGGTGCCACGGCGATCTCACAAGGGTGCTGCGGCCAGGGCCGGTGGTAAGCAAGGCGGGGGACTACTTGGTAAGTATTTTGGCTTAGAGGTGCCTTGAAAAAATTATTGAGATCCTAAGGGTGCCTCAACCTAAAAAAGTTTTGGATCGACTTCAATAGGCTACTCTTCCTTGTCTTCTCAATGATTCAGCTCCCAGAAAATGTTGCATCTGTGAATAAGACAGATTATAAACCAAATCATTAGTAACTAATTAATGACGCCAGAATGTACTTTGCACTGCACCAAGTATTACCTTATCAACAGAATAATATCAATGCCCTTGAGAGAGAGAGATAATGCTTTATTGGATGATGCCAATATATTATTTATTGCAATTACAACACCCATATTACACAATGCAAAGCACTCTTATTCTTAATTTCTCTTTCTACATAGCTGCTGCACAAAGACTGAAAATAACTGTAAAGATGTAATAATTTTAGGTATGACTGAAGCCACCAATTCCTGTGGCCAATCTCCCATTGACCATTTACCTTGAAGCAATACACAGCAACCTAGCGATTCCACTGCTTATGACAAAAAAACTCATTATTTGAAATTTTGAACTCATTTTGTAACAATCACCTAACATAAAATTCACCCAAAAATGTAGACCAGAACTTCAAATCATTTTAGTTTCCTTCGACAAATACATATGCCATTCTTAGATTCCTGACAGCATCCCAGCTAAATATTTTGAAAATACCCTACCCATTGGCAAACTTCTAACTGCAAAGCTAAGGAGCCTCACATTGACTGTATTTCTTTAACCTTTAATCAAAATGGGTGGTTAGCACTTCTGCCTCACAGCACTGGGGTAAACAGTTTGATTCCCGCCATGGCCTTATCTGTGCGGTGTTTGTATGTTCTCTCCGTGTTTGCCTGGGTTTCCTTGAGGTGCTCTGGTTTCCTCCCACACTCCAAAAACACACTTGTAAGTTAATTGGCTTCTGAAAAAATTAACCCTAGTGAAGTCATTGTATGTCTATCTCGGTGCGAGTGTTAGGGAATTTAGACTGTATGCTCCAATGGGACAGGGAATTATGTAAATAACAAATTACCTGTACAGTGATGCGGAATTGGTGGCACTATATAAATAAATGATAATGAAATTGACTTTTTAATTTTGACGCTTCACCATCTTACAGAATACATTTCATCATGACTGAATTGTTAGTTCTAAGAAAACAATAACATTTGCTGTCTTTATTTATTGCTAAATTTATTTGACAAAAAATAAAATATTGCTAACAATTTATTGCACTTCTTTCGCCCCACAAAGAATAAATCATACAGGTAATAATTGTTGAATGTATTATGTGTTTCTTGTTTCACCACCCACTCTACAAATTATGAAAAACAGGCAAAATACAACATATTACCATAATATGGGTGAATTGGCAGTGATCTAACAGTTCATTTTTTTTGGTTTACCATAAGAACACCCAGACCACATTCCGTAACTAACTGAACTGCTATATCAATTGAAATAAACAGAACACAATTTTTTTTAACAATGCCATCATTTTCCTTCTAGGAAGTCTAAATGATAATGCCTTTGCATTTCTATCTGAAGTTGCTAAGCCATTTGCAATGCCCTTCATTAAATGTCCAGCATACACCTCTTCTCAAGTTGCTACAGGCTTCCACCACTAGACTGTATACTGCTCATGTAAGCATAGTGCTACTTGTTTGACCCACATTATTTTTAAAAGGAATCAAAAGCCTCACTCATAAATGTTTGTCTCTCATATCAAATTTAAGAGAATTATTTAATATTTTCATGAAACAAATAACTGTAATTAAACCAAAAATAACCACCAAAGTTATGATAAGCCTCCAGAACAATGTCTAAATTACCAAAGAACAATATTTTGAAGGTTCTTTTGATCCAAAAAGTAAGCATAAATGCAGAATCCCTGCAACCAATTCTAAATATTTTAGATACTAATGTGGGTATGTCCTCATCAAGAGTATTATTGTCAGATTTTAGACAGAAAATTCTTTTGATGCTGGCAATACAGATAATAGTAGAGGAAAATACCCTACCCATTGGCAAACTTCTAACTGCAACGCTAAAGAGCCTCACATTGACTGTATTTCTTTAACCTTTAATCGAAATGGGTGGTTAGCACTTCTGCCTCACAGCACTGGGGTAAAGAGTTTGATTCCCGCCATGGCCTTATCTGTGTGGTGTTTGTATGTTCTCTCCGTGTTTGCCTGGGTTTCCTTAGGGTGCTCTGGTTTCCTCCCACACTCCAAAAACACACTAGTAGGTTAAAAAAGTATTGTTGCACTAGTATGATATAAGAGGACCGTTAAACTCTGTTATTTATTATTAATTAATCTATATAAAGAATTTACATAGGGATATTGAATGATTTCCCAGAACAGATTACATAGAGGTGCTACCAACCAGCTGCAATTAACATCTTAAGTAAAAAGAAGACCTTTCTGTCTTATTTTTTCTTATAATAATACATATAATGGACCTGATTCAGTATTGCATGCAAAATGAACGTAAATTGTATTCTCTTTAAAACGCATATAATTCAGGCATACTAGTATTCAACTAGAAGCATTTGAAGAAACGTCTCTTGTTGAATAGAGGGCTAGCTATGCCTCGCTCTAACAGACACAATACAGTATACTGCAGTGTACCTCCAATACATGTGTGGAATATAAAGTCTCAGCAGAATGCACAGAAAATAAAACAAATATTTAATTATCGTCACCTGTTAATAATTAAAGACTAGTCATTAATGATTGTATCAAAATAATCGCACATTTAGACAGTAAACTGAAAACATCAGACAACATTTTAATATCACCAACTTGAGCAGCTTGCCAATCCTGTGGATCCTTTTCGAATTCGGATGCCCTTTGTAGTGCTGCCAACTCCACTGTCTCACAGGTCACATTGGTCTGGTACTGTTCAGGGGTTTGGAAAACTGCCTCAGCAAATACTAACTGGCTGTCGCTGCTCCTTAAATGTTGGTTTCTGACTCATTTGGTGCTTTTGTCCCAACTGATGAAATGTTGAGAGATGTGTGCAGCTCACTGTCACTCTGAACAACAGAGCAATGGTGAACAGGTGCCACAAACACCCGCCAGATGTGTGTGCTGCAATGCAGGGGTGTATAGAGGGAGAGGGTTTGCAGGAAGACCAGTACTTCAGAATATGCTAAGGACTCCACTGGGTTATGCGGCACTCCCCCAACCTGATAACCACAGTTTATTTTTGGAGAGAGAGCATGGCCATGTCCCAATTACCAAACACCAAATGTTGGGAACAGTGGCGCAAAAAACCCCTTCCTGCCAAGGCTTCCTCCCTGCTATCAAATGAGGAGAGAGGAGGACTCTTCTGAGTGGCGCATAGACCGGATCATGCATGCTCAGTAGGAGCCCTGAACACTAGAACGGCATCACCAGGGTCTTATGCAATTTAGCTATGGGGTTCAGCGATGTAGTGTGGTTGGGAGTATGCTCAAGGTATGTTACAGATTAAAATACTTCTGAGGCAATCTGTACAGAGAAGTGGTTATACTGATGGTAATTTCCCCATTTATTGGCCAGAGACCTCTTAAATATACAGACAAATCTTTATTATGTCCTTTCAAATAATAAACAGTCTAATTGCCAAGCTGCATGCTCACCCCATGCCTCTCTGTCCTACAGAGCCTTTACAGTTACATTCCAGAAACACGTAAACTAAAGGTGAAAACTGTTAACTCAGGTTTTTGTACAATAAAGAACAAGACATCATGTGCCATGTAAGTTGGGTTTTATGCAAGTTTAAAACACTGATTCTTAGAAAAGAGGCATCTGTAGAGAAAGTTTAACCAATAAGAAAGGATGTGGTTTGGGAAAAATGTTTAATGTTATAAAGTAATTAAAAAGAAATATATTTATATTTAATTTCAAAACAGAACCATGAATCTCAAACCTAAGATTTTTCTTTAAGAAACTATGTAATCATCACTATCTATTTATACTGCACCACTAATTTCACAGTGCTGTACAGAGAACTCACTCACATCAGTCCCTGCCCCATTGGAGCTCACAGTTTAAACTCCCTAACATACACAGACACACACTATGGTCAATTTAATAGCAGCCAATTAACCTACTAGTATGTTTCTGGAATGTGGGAGGAACCTGCAGCACCCGGGAAACTCACGCAAACACAGGGAGAACACACAAACTCCACACAGATAAGGTCATGGTCGGGAATTGAACTCATGAACCCATTGATGCTGGGTCCAAACTGCTTTAGGCTGATGGCTAAGTGTACTTGCTCCAGCCCTTGCTGCACCAAGGGGACATAGCTAGATATCAATGGGTGTTAACTGTTTTTCCCAACCCTACCTTGCCAGGGTGCAGGTTGCAATACTAAGAACTAGATTGAGAGCTAGAATGTATTACAATTATGCTGTTTGATACCTAGAACCGATCACACAAGCAATAGAATAGGGCCTACACCATTACACATCTGGCCTTCATAGATAACACCAAGGGAGTCAAGTTAGAGTACTCAACCATTTTCTGTATTTATAGACCCATACTGCACCATGAAGGCAACTCATATCTTATATCCATCAGGGAGTCAGGTTGACTATACAAGCAAATCAGATCTTTCAGTGCTAGGTTATTAAACTCTTCTGTTTCAACCTATGACAATTATCATGCCTCCTGCACCAAGCTGGGCTAATTGTTAAAAAAACTAAATTCAATAACTCAGGTTTCAGAAGTAAGGTTTTCACATTGCACTGGAGATGGGAAAAGCCCCTGCCATATATTAAAGGGGATATTTAGATCTATGTCTCTGTTCTTTTACAGGTATTATAGTTGGACCTGGACATTATACTGCTCATCACTGCGGTTCATGAACAATGCCCCTCTTCATCATGCAAACCACTATACCACAGGGTTCATACTTATGCATCACCAGATATCATATGTGCTTATAGTAATGCTGTTTAGTGAACTACCCATGGGTGCAAGCTGTATTGAGTGGGATGTATATCAATTTTTAGCTACAGGGCACCAAGAGAAAAAATGACTAACCCTAACAAATATCCTTAGGAATACAATAATACAAGAAATAAAATCTCAACGTTTCATAAATAAGGCATGGTCAACAGTTTTTTTTTAGCACATTTTGCAAAATATACTTTTTAAATATACCCGATAATTAATAAAGCTAAAACTCTGTGTCGAGAATGTCTAATAATTAGGAACATATATATTCAGAAGAAATTGATGAGTGTGTTTTTATACTAATGTTTAATTTGTATTGCAGTCAAGAACCTTTGAAAACTTCCCATATTTTCTCATTATTAACAACCGATTCTTCAATGTGAAGCAGTAACTAGGCTGGTTTAATCTTTTCAGAGGCAGAGACTTGTCTTAACCAAGTGCACTCCTAACCTAGCATGATATAAATCCCAATGCATCTTCCTTTGAACTTCTGTAGCTCATTAGTTGGAGGGAAGAGGAAAATATCCTATCCCCAAAGTAGAAGGAAATATTCTTATTCGGTGTAGAGGAACCCTGTGGAGGAGTCTTCCCATCTGGTTGCTTCATTCTCAAAGACTACCAGAAGGTGCTTTAATGAGTCTTTTGTAGCAGAGGCCACCTGCCACCAAAACTGAGGGTCTGTTAAAAAATCACTGCTAGTATCCTAATACGCAAATCACAGAGGGTTGGTGTTAAAATCCATTTTGGTTGGGTCTGGGAAAATGCTAATTGCATAAATGCTAATTAACACATTTACTCCAAACCCTGGGAAAATGTTACAGATAAACTTTCCGGGACTCCTTTGTGAATGCAAATTCATTGATTGTTTTGGGAACAAAAACAATGTGATGTGTTTATGTAGATTCAAATGTTAAATAAAATGTAATATTTATTGAGATATACTTATCACCACTTATAAGTGTCATTTGAAACATTATTTCATCCTTAACATAATCCCCCTCCCCAGTATAATATCATCCTTCTCTGTATAAATACACTGTGTTTACTGTCTCCTGTTAGATTGCCCATGAAATCCTTATTGTCTTTTTCTGAATTGCTTTCTTCATATTGTTTGTTAAGTGAATGGTGCTGTAAGGGTCTATGTTTTGTCATGATTGCTATAATCAATACCAATCATTTACACTTATAGCAAAGCAGGTCGCACATTTTAGTTCACTTTAATTCAAAATTGGTCATCATTAAAGACAGGTATTATGATATTTGAAATGTAAATAAAGATATCATAGGAACAAGCAAAAGCAAGGTGAAGACCAGTGACTTAAAATGGTCTCACTTTTGCTGGGGTATGAATACTTTTGCAAACATCCATAGCAGTCACAAACTGACCATCTCCTGTGCAGGTCACCAGAAAATACAAAGAAAACCACTGTTTTGTTTATAATACTTGTATCCACTGGGAAGGATCTCTAGGACAACTTCTTAGGGACACTAAAAAATATTACAGTTTAGAAGATTTGGGCAGATATATTACTCATCATTGTATATGATAAAATATGCACTACAAGCTTATACTTTTATTTCACTACCAAATTCACTACATATACTGTTTTATGGATATGAAAGGAAACACAATCCAAGATATCACCAATCTAAGGAGTGCAAAGATTGCAAGGAAAGAAAAAGGAAAGCTAACTGAAATATTGAGCATTAAAAATAGTTCCATAAAACCATTTGAATGAACTTCAAGACACATGCTGCATGGCAGGACTAACAACGTTACTCCAAGGAAGGCTGCCCAGCACATCAGCAGAGGTAATGAATATGTGCCCAACCACAAACAGAGCTATTATAAGGCTAATGCCAATACAAGGGCATATGAATTGAAACAAGTTCAAAACATTTTGCATTTACAACTGCTCTATTTCATTATACCTTCACTATGAAACTTTGGTTATGTGAATTCTCAGAATTCTAAGTGATTTGAGTTTATACTGAATATTCAAAAAGTGACACAAGTTGTAGCTTGAGATTTATGATAATTCTTCAATCTGTCACAATGAAATAAAAACATTTTTATAAGACCTTTTTACAGCTGTTGGAGTGTGAGACAACAATGATAGAGCAAGTAATGTTGAAACTACGGTTTCATTGAATTTGTAGGATCACTTTTCTTTACTATATGCACGTTTTTTTGTTTAATATATTTGGTGTTACCATTGTGGTGTCACATTCTAATTGGGTGTTAGAGTATTTGCCCCCGTGCTGTTTTGTGACACCTCATTGCAGTGTGTTTTATTCCCAGCTCCTAATTAGAGGTGAGCAAAATCAATTTGTCCAAAGTTGAAAATGGGCTGAATCAATTAGTGAATCAGGTCAGATTCGGACAAGGTCCTGATAATAAACAAATGAGCACTGTAGAATCAGACAAATCAAAGCAAAGGCACCATATATATACACCATATATTAGTACCTTGTATCCACTCATTCTTCCTGCTCCTGTGAGGGAAGAAACATTACTCAGTGCTCTATGGTGACTCTTATCTGTCCGACAAAGCTCTGACATTTGATTAGTGTAAAAGCCAAAGTTTGCATTTTATAAATACATTTGTAATATACAGCTTTGTATTTGCAGTAGAAAATGGTGTGGTCTGTAAAATAATCTGAAGCAATGTGGTTTGTGAGCAGCAAAATATTTAGATATTCAAATACATTATTGCTTAAGTGTTACAGAGAAGTCGGCAGTTAGAAATACCCTTGTTCTGCATTAAATAATCACCACAATGGGGGAGGTGTTATTTTCCAATGATGCAAAAAAAAGGGAAATGCTAATAAATAAATTAATAGACATGATGAACATATTCTTTTTAAGAAATAAACTCAATTCCAAAATTATCCAATAATTTATGAACAAAAAATGGTTGAGACATAAATTGGTACTTGCAGGTTTTGAGCATTTAAAATTGACAAAAGAAGGTGGACATTTGGCCAAGATTAGGCAAATTTGACAAATAACCAATTGCATGACAGAGTGCAAATTTAAAGCATTTAATCAATGCAACCAGCTGCCAAAATGTTAAAATAATGACATTTTAATAAATAGAACCAATAATGAATAAATCCAAAAATTGTTTTATTTTTGTGTGCCTGCTGTTCAGTAACCACCTGTACAATACAAGTGCAATGTTTAAATTTGGTAATTTTGAAAAAAAAAATAGAATTTGGGGATGAACCCCTTGTATCCATTATCTATAATTACCTACATAATACATGTGGTGTGTGTACAGTTTAATATTTTAGTTTACCCAGACACATTACACATAGTTACATATTGTACACTTAAATAAATATTGCAGTAGGTGTGGTTCAGATTATTAGAATATAGTTTATACCAACTGCCCCTGAAAATGACTTAACTTTAAATGCCTCACTTTCATGTGCATGTGGGTACCTTTATTTAATATACTTCTTCATGATTTTAATTACCATTAGCTTTGTGTGGATTTAAGCATGTCAACCCAAATAATTCTACAAGAGCAAAGTTGTGTTCTTCTCAGAATCTGTGTCCAGGTGTACCCAGATTAATCTGGTCACTGAACATGACTGGTTATAGAGACTCTCCATCAAGCCTAGAGGAAAGTCCCAACTGCAAACATACCCCATTCAATATCTTCTTTTAATCTTTGTCTGAGAATTTATACAGAAGGAAAAGCAAGGCTTAAAGAGCTTAAGAAAGTTTTTTAAGAAAGATGTCTACTTCCATGATGCACAAATATATATGAATCTAACAACTGTATCAATTTCTCCTATCAATGAAGGATTTTTTGGTGTGATGCTTCATTTGCTATTTCCCTGCCACTTTATGCTACTACATTTAATGGCTTCTGTTGTGTTTTGATCAGGTAAGTTTGTCTTACTGTTGCATTTTAGTTTTTGGGAGAAGAGTGTGGGGTTTTCCTTATGAAGCCTATTAGTAGTCAGTAGGAGGTTGCGCAAATGGTTAAGGAAAGATGGACAGCTGGATTAACTTTTGACACATACAGTAGATGTTATAGAGCAGGCTCTTGTTCTTTACACCATCTTTAATAATATAGAAAAATAATTATATTCTATTATGCTACTTACATCATAAACTAGGGATGTTCACTGACCCCCGAGTTTTGGTTTTGAATCTGTGTTAACTTTGTGTTTTGGTTTTGTCTTTGGTTTTGGCAAAACTGCTCTCACGTGTTTTGGTTTTGGTTTTGGATCTGTATTTTTTTCTTTAAAAAAAAATGCTAAAAAATGCTAAAATCACATAACTTGGCACTTTTTTTGTTCCTACATTATTATTAACCTCAATAACATTAATTTCCAGTAAATTTTTGTCAAGTGATAAGAACACTGCTACCCCTCCTGTTTCTGTATGAGCAGTGGCACTGAGCAATGTCACTGGAGACTGGAGAGTGACAAGAACACTGCTACCCCTGTTTCTGTGTGAGCAATGGCACTGCAGACTGGAGAGTGACAAGAACACTGCTATCCCTGTTTCTGTGTGAGCAATGGCACTGCAGACTGGAGAGTGACAAGAACACTGCTATCCCTGTTTCTGTGTGAGCAATGGCACTGAGCAGTGTCACTGGAGACTGGAGAGTGACAAGAACACTGCTAGCCCTGTTTCTGTGTGAGCAATGGCACTGAGCATTGTCACTGGAGACTGGAGAGTGACAAGAACACTGCTAGCCCTGTTTCTGTGTGAGCAATGGCACTGAGCAATGTCCCTCGAGAATGGAGAGTTACAAGAACCCTGATACCCCTGTTTCTGTGTGAGCAATTGCGCTGGACCTCCTTGGGAGAGAGGTACTGGAATCCAAAACCCGCAAGATCAGATAGTGCATTAATGACGTTTTGCCTCGATTCAGATCCGAGGAAGCAGGAAAGTACAGGGCTAGCTTGGCTCTGTACTCTTATTGGTGATGTTCGGGAAAGGGGGTTTGGTTTTTGGAAAACCGAGCCTGAGCATCTCTATCATAAACTCATCTGCTTGAGGTTCTGTATGCACACATTTACTGTAGACTGTACAAATGTGTATGTGTATGTTAAGAACATCTTAAAAACATTTAATTCATTTGCACACAAGTATCTTCATTTAGTTCTATATAGTTCCTTAGTAAAAGTTTCAGTTATTGCCTTCTGATGATTCTGATGATTAAAATTCTAAAAGACATTAAATAAATTGTTCCATGCTCAACTTTACGTACATAACTTACTCACAGTATTATCCTCATATGTTTCCATACATTACAGTAGTAATTAAACTTAATAGATTGTTTGCAATATGTGTTAGCAGGGCACATTTTCCAACTACTTTGAGGTGCTGAACAAACCTTAATACCCATTTAAATGTGTCCAATAGTTTCAGGTGCCCACTGGTTACATCACTATTAAAAATAATTGGTCAAATAGCACTTGATTGGTCTCTGATCTGTAGAGAGACACAGATTATCTGTTTCAGTGCTAAGTATCAATATTAGATACGGCCTCTTCCTCTGCTATTATTTACACAGTATTTAATATGCAAGCAAAGCATCTATTACATTTATCGCTTTCCAATGGTTTAAAAAACTAGCTGATGTCATAGTCCAATTATGTGGAATCTACTTTTTAATGTTTAGATGTAGATATGTTCTATATCTTGGTGTTTCTGCATTAATGCAAGGGCCACATTCATTTCTGCTGATCACACAAATTGCAGTATAACAAGCGATATCAGGCAATTGGTTTGGTATGGTTGCACATGTGTCCCCAAAACAAACAGAAATTCTTGTAATGATTGTGTTGGAATCAATAGGATCATTATCTTGTGTGTTGTTAAATGTAGTTGGAGTGTGATCAGTAACAGTCTGTGTATGCAGTCATCTTCTGATCATATTAACAGGCCCAGTGAAACTAGAAATGATCTGGCCACTCACCAAACTGCCAGATCTTATCCAATAGGGTCATCCAACTGCACTAATGTACTGCTGGTGGCAGTAGAGGAGATCTTTCATATTTTCACACAAAAACTCAATACTTAAATACTGTAAACACATCTAAACATACCAGCAGTAGTTCTTGGACACATTATCATACATTTAACCAAGATGAATTATTTTAAACTTTTTGTATTCCTAACTACTGTACATTTTATTTTGGATTTTCATAGAATCTGAAATGCTTGACAATCAGTGCATTGCATATGTCTGGTCAGCCCATAAATCTCAAGAATGGATTTTGGTAAATTATGGAGAAACATTTTTTCGCTTGTTCTTACAAGCTTCTACTGGGTATATTTACCATTCACATTGAAGTTCAAAGTTTCTCTATCTCTGCTTACCACAGCATTAGGAAATGTTCTGTCACCTCAATTTACCAATAAAGTCATACTCCGCTCCACGAGTCTTTCCATTTTGCCAGCCAGTCTTATGAGTATGTGCAATGGTTCACAATAGCACATTGGAACTGGAAGCCCAGCCTTTGATATATGTAACTTTGAAAAAAGTATTTTATTTGAATAATAAAGTATTTTCCCTTTGCTGGCCCCCAGCTACTGCCATCCTGAAATGGTGATAGAGATAGGAGAATATCGGCAGTACAAGTACCACTACTGATCTTGTTAAATAGGCTTTTCAATAGGCCTTTGATAAATGGGGAGAAGTCCTTTCTCCGATGAAAACACTCATTTTCACTGAGGAATGGGCTTTTACAAAAAGTACCACGATAAAGGAAAATGAAGCCACTTTGCATAAATTGTAAAGCATTGTTGTGTAAAAGCAGGAAAATAATTAGTTTATCATATTGTGTCTCTGGAATACAAAGCAACAGCTCTTTAGGTAACCCTCGCCTTAACATTACTTACCTTTTCTGAAATGGCTGTCACTATATATATATATATATACACATATATATATATATATATATATATATATATATATATATATATATATATATTATTTTATTTTATTTTTTTAATCCGCAACATTTGTCTATTATAACACTTAATTTGAAATGTAGTAGCATTTGATGTTTCTACCAGCAATGGTTTATTTGAAGACTATAAGTCATATTTATCATCTGTGATCTGAATGTTTGCTTTCCATTGAAGGCAGCTGTGCTGACTGATATTTCTGTAAGTGTGCAATTATTCTCCTTGCTTCCATAGAGTAGTCTACATGTGTCAGCTTTCAAGAAATCCCTGTTTTCTATTTCTGGGTGGTCCTGTAGAGGGCAGTGTGTAATCTTTTTCCCAGGATGCACATGTCATGTTCGCCTAGCATTAATGAGGACCTTTCAGGGTAGTAAACATTGTGGAGCAATAGTGGAAACCTGACACTGCAGACAGGTACGTATTGCTTGCTGTGAGAGACCATTAGAGAACTAATAAAACTTTTCGCTGCTGGTGAAGCAATGGGAATCATTAGCACATTTCTGCTAGTAGCATTACTGTGGTATTCAAATCTTTCCTTGCCTCTGGATATATTGCACCATTGTTAACCCTTATACTTTCTCTGGTTACTATGTTACTTAACCCCGCGTTTGGATTCAAAGTACAAATTTAGGAAACAGAGCTACATTTATACACATGCTTTAAATAGATGTTTACCAGCATACACAGTCTAATTAGATCATAAAAGTCTGGTGCATGTGGTTAAACATGCAATAAAAACTTACTCGTAGGATTAGATTTATGCAATTAAAGCTGTGATATGAAATCAAGCAAATATATTACATGTTGTTTTTTTACACTAATAAAACTTTAATAAATTCAGTTGTATGATTTTTGGTTTGATTTTTTTTTGTCCCTTTTTAATTTTAAGCAAAACAGCTTTTTGTCTTCTGGATACTTAGTAAAAATCTCAGCATTTCTTTATATTCTTCATCATGCACAAGTTATTATTATTTATTGATTAACACACACCTTCCTGACCGTGGGAGCTTCAATCACACCAAAACACCCAGTCTAACTAGACTCATACTATGCCACCATTCTAAGGGCTAACATGTTTTTAGTGGTAGATGGTTAAATATTTAAAGAAAAGGAGTCAGTACCTTTAATGAATTTAATCTCTTTTTGAACACTTTACTGTTCATAACTTTGTAAGATAGGGCTATGTGCTATATGTGTGTCTTTACCAGGTTATCTCAATAATAATTCACTTAGCAGCCATACAACAGCCACAAACATAGCAAGTAAAATAAACAGCTGAATTAGCTTATGCTGACGCACACTCTGATATCAGATCATTATAGTATATAGCAGGGCCCTGTTAACAACATTTGGGGCCCCCGGGCAAAGCAGTGCACCAGGGCCCCTATATATATAAAAAAAAAAAAAAAAAAGATTATATATATGGGCCCTGCAGCCCAGGGGGACCGTCAGAGGCAGCGAGAGAAAAAAGTTCCTGAAAAAAAGAAGAAGAAAATACTTAACTTGCTCTCAGCTGGCGATCCGGCTCCCTCCCTGGTCTTCTCCTCCGTGATGCGCTCCGCAATGGATGTCGGGCGGGCGTGATGACATGCACTGCAGTGCAGCACGGAGGAGGAGACCAGGGAGGGAGCCGGATCACCAGCTGAGAGCAAGGTAAGTATTTTCTTCTTCTTTTTTTCAGGAACTTTTTTTTTTTAGCTGCCTCTGACGAGCCCCTTGGGCTGCAGGGCCCCCGGGCACCTGCCCTTCGTGCCCTATGGAAGAGACGGCCCTGGTATATAGTATGTTGCCCTGCAGGTGAATGCTTTAATTTTCCGACATATCCCTTAGTAATGCCAGCCAAGCAATCAGATCTTGTACAATTTGGCCACTTAGTTTATGGACTAATTGGTCTCTGATCCTGTTACTTGGGGCTCTGGCCAGGCAACAGAATCATACCTTGTGTGGCTGTTGTGAGACTTAGTAGGCTGATCACCTAAACTTGTTGGAGTAAGTGGATTAGGCCTCTCACATCTTCCTTCTAGCAATCACTAGACCTTTGCGGTGGGTGCCACACTTGCTCTCACCAGGTATATTTCTTAGAAGAAACAGCAAAGCTATAATCAGACCTCCATCTTTGATTAAATAGAAAAGCTTCTGCATTTGCAGCTATAATTTTGCCTGAGAGAGGCAACACCTGAATAACATTCATCATCCGGAATTGCACTAAGCGTTAACTGAGCCCTATTAGGAATGTGTCAACGGTACACATGAGCATCCACATTGCCTGCTGGACAGATAAGGATTAGTCTGCCAAATTTCCCATCATCCATGCTCCAACCAGCATTTGCTGTGAACGTATGTGTATAGTGAACCTATGTGTAGTGCTGACGAGTTGCGTTCAACAAACAGGGAATGCTCTTGTGTGTACAAGTCATAAAACAATCATTAACTTTTTCATCAGTTTGTGCTACAGTAGCTTTTCTGTGTGATTGGACCAGGTGGGCTAGCATTCATTCCCCACGCACATCAATGAGCTTTAGGTATCCATGTTTCTGTCACCGGTTCAAGGGTTGTCCATCCTTGGACCACTTTTGTAAGTAGTAACCACTACATACTAGGAACATTCAATAAGACCTGCCGTTTTGGAGGTGCTCTCACCCAGTTGTCTAGCCATCACAATTTGGCCTTTGTCAAAGTCACTCAGATCCTTACGCTTGCCCATTTTTCCTGCTTCCAATACAACTTCAAGAACTGACTGTTCAATTGTTGCCTAATATATCCCACTCCTTGACAGGTGTCATTGTAATGAGATAATGTTATTTACTTCACATGTCAATGTTTTTGATGTTGTGGCTGATCGGCTTATAGAATCATTACATTATGTTGTTGGCTAGTATACGGCAGTATGTTATATCGCCACTTATCCTATTGTCTTCATTGTGAAACTAGCAAATGCCATTAACTTACAGTTTCCATACCGTCACTTCTAAATCTCCACATCGACCACTGATTATGATTATTTCCCATTAGAGGTGATTTTTTTTTTACCTAAAGTGTCATCTGTTATGAATAAATGCCTTCTACTAATTAGAGATTGTCCCTTTAAATGGTATTAAAATGTTGAATACCCTGTGTTTCTCTAAGGTAAATGACACTATGCTATACTCAGTGTTCCTCTAATGTTAGTGGCAACATGACTGCATCCTATGGCTGAGGAAAAGTCAGTTTATCTGTCTGAAATGAATGTTGGGTTTCTGTCTCAGTAATGTTCTGTATATATGGTTATTTTTATTAATAAATCTTTATATTTTTTCAGTTTTTTGTTTCACTTATCCCGCGGTAAGCAAAGAAGAAAAATCATTATAATCATTGCTTGGTCATAAATAAGCCCCTAAGAGACAAATTCAGCCACTTGTAAACCTGTTACAAACATTGCACATTAGCGTTTTTTACTCTCTTTCTTATTACAGTTCTTATAAGTCTGGTACCTCACCCTTAGCAAGTGTTCTCTAACTTAATAAATTAATAAATACACATGAGACTTGTTTGGCGAGTCACAAAATGTTTTGAAAATAAATCAATCATTTAAAGTGGTGCCAAATAAAAAGCACGACCAATCGGCTACCAGACATTACTGCGCCAAATTATGGCAACCTCACCTAAAGCATATTCTGACACTTCTAGCAGTGGAGCCACACTCTGCCTCTTTTGGCTCAGTAGCTCGAACCCGCCTGTCAAAAACAGTGCTCCACAACTCGCTAAGGGGGAGTGTTACTAGCATGAACACCCCTTTTGAGGGCGAGTGATTCTCCGCTACCCAAATGAATCGTTAATGGCTGCTGATTGGTCTGATTTCCACAACGCCGAGCTCAACCAGGAAACATAACCACTAATCAAATCACAAAGTCAAACACTGACAAACTTAATGAGGGTCCGGGTGGGAGGGGAAATTTCCAGTGAAGGAGAAAGTAACCAGCCTATGCCTAAGTTTATAGGCTGTCCCTCCAAATCTCTTCTGTTTGACTAACTATTGAAAACAACCAGATGCATTATTAACCCTTGCCAGGAATCCAGCTTCATTTCTTTTATTTTACCACAACCTGAGCTCTTATATACTTTCGTGCCAATTACTTGCCCTCTGTTACCCTTACAATATGTGCAATATAATCCAAGTATCAACGTGTGTCATAATTGATGACTTGGCTTCTCTCATCATTTCATTTGAAAGCAGTTACTTATTATAATATTGCTAGACCAAAGGTGCTTGTTTAAGATTAGACTCTTACAAAAGAATGTAACTCTATAATGTATTTACACCATTCATGCAGCACGGGTTTTTAATTACTGTTATCTTTGACATCATAAATGGAGTTTAGACATTATATCAACTTTAGGGATTTGTCAGAATTTGGCTAGTTTAGGGCCCAGAAACACATTTTGGAATTAATGAAAAAAAATGTAGATGCTTTGAAGCTTTTCAAGCCATGAACTATTGTTTAAAATATATTAAGAAATAAAGAGTGAGAGACAAAATATGACTACTGGATGACAAAGGTCCATTCAAATGTTTACTGTATATGATTGTAGACAATACTAGAGCAGGATCCATATGCACCATACTAGTGGCATCTCAACAAAATATAGGCCTTGAAGCGAAAGCAAAATCTGAGGCCCCCACAGCACCCATAAAGTAAAAAAGTATCAGGATTACCACGTGATCTGATGGTGCAAACATGCAGAGGGTTACTGAAGGACACAACAGCCAGCATAGTCTTCTCTAAAATGGCTAGTAACCAAAAGCAACAGCTGTATACCAAATGTTTTCAGCTATTTTATATAAGATATTTTTTTATGTTTAGTGGTCTATTAACGAAAGCTGTCTAGAATGCCGGCTGTGCCATTCCTTTTCCCAATATAGCTGTCTTTAAATACCTGCTTAGGAAAATGGTTGACATATATGTTAAGGTGTACATTTTTACTTTTACTTTTAGCTAATGTTTACAGCATGAGAAAAAATTAAATAAAGGTTTATTTATTTTAAAATGTTCAAAAAAAAAGGACATCGCTGTTTGTCACAACAATCTAAAATTAACTTGATTAAAAATATAGTTGTGGTTTAACCAACAGTTAGCAACAGTGTTTAAATCAGTTTGATCATAAAAGTGAAAAGTTCACATTTAGTGCCTGATCCATTAAGAAACGTAAATGGCGATACTTGCCATATTTTGTGTTAAATTGCTCTGTGTAAGCCCAGAAACAAACAATACGCCAGAGAAAGCAAGGGTTTGCAGTTCCTTTTCAAGCGCAAAGGACAATTACGTCAGGCTACGATTTCATGTCAATGTACAGTAAGGACATGCCAAGCTGGACCGCATGCAGCAGCGTCTGATTCAAGCTTTGGGCATATCTAAGGTACGTGTTTTGCAGTTGTATCACTTGCACCAGCTACACATCAGGGGGTATATTTACTAAACTGCGGGTTTAAAAAAGTGGAGATTTTGCCTATAGCAACCAATCAGATTCTAGCTGTCATTTTGTAGGATGTACTAAAAAAAATGATAACTAGAATCTGATTGGTTACTATAGGCAACATTTCCAAATTTTCAATCCCGCAATTTAGTAAATATACTCCCAGGTGTTAGTACGGATTGACAGTTATGACGTTCACGTATTATGGATGCTAGAGGATGTGTTTGCAAACAGGAGCAACTGTAAAAATGCATTTTATCTACAATAGACAGTAATAACATCATGATGTATTTTATGGCAAAGGAAAATATTTTTTTTAATGTTTTTTCATTAATAACTATATAATTAACAGATGACAATAATTAAATACATTTTTTTATGTGCATTCTCCTGGGACTTTATACTGCATGTATGTATTTTATGTCTCCTGCAGTGAGTTGTCTGTCTCAATATGGCAAGTGTTGTATAGGCTTAGCTCTATTCAACAAGAGATACCTCCATTCAACAAGAGCTTACCTCATATTCAAGAAGAGATATTTCTTCAGATCCACTTCTAATTGAATCTCTATGTGTGAATGCTGGAATTACATGCGTTTTAAAGAAAAAACACACAATATGTTCATTTTGCGGGCTTTGATGAATCAGAACCTTAATAAGAAAAGTCAACTGGTAGAGCAAATATAGTATATTATGTCTAAGTGCTAACATTACAATTGTTCATGTAATACCTCTCCCTGCCAGAAGAGTGAGCTATTTCCATTTTATTTTATCTCCCTCTTAAAACTGTTTTTTTAGCACATTCTAATTTGCCTCTAGAAATATCACTTTATCCAGCACTGTATCATAAGTGTGCTGGCAAAGGTGGCATGTAGGCAAATTTTAAAAATGTGATGTGGCACTTTGCAAAAAGGGTAGTTCCATATCTAAGAAAATATTTTTTTACACAATAAGTTTACACCAAGTTCTCATTTTACAACACTATTTGAAATATGTAATTTTCCCTCCAAAATATGTTTCCTATGTGAATAGTAATTATTTAATAGTTATCTCATTTCTAAATTTTTATAGTGTGTAGGAAAATTTTAAAATAAAAATGGAAACTTTTGTGTGCATTGCCATAGCCCCCAACCATTAGAATCCTGAGAGCGGGTCAAAATAAGCCATGCCCAGTTATGACCAAACTCTACCCACAAATGACCCTATTTAGTCAAAAACCCATCCACTTTCCCATTAAGACCTGTCCCCTTTTTGGGCCAGAAATAGAGATGTCCCATGGAACAGGGACAGTTGGGAGGCATGCATTGCTGTAGTGGCATATCAGCTTTATTTAAATGTAAAAACACACTTAATAAAAAGACCAACTCATAAGAGACTCTGGTTTCATGGTGTGTTGGGTGTGTGCCTATCTATTTAGCGTAAAATATGCAAATTTGTACTGTGCATGCCCACAAATCTGTATGCAGATTTGGAACTTAGTGGACTTTGTTATTTAAAACATACCTAAGAGAAAATATTTTTTTCACTGTCAAAATAAATTTTAAAAATCTTTTCTTGTCCTTATAACCTTGTTTTGTTTAAGTGTATCTGGGTGTAAGATTAACTAAATGTGACTCATGCGATACGTACAAGGCTGGATGCATCTTAAAATGCCTCCAACTCAGCATAGGGGCATAAATATGCTATTTTTGAATTCCGCTTTTTAGAGCTTAGGTTTTTTTTACGCATGTGTGTCCAATTCAGCACAGGCCCCTCTATCTCTGTCTGTAGACTGATTAAAGCACTTACTGGAACACCTTTTTTTTTTTAGCATTAAATGGCATTGCAGCGTGACTTTAAATGTGACTTTAAAAGCAAGTCCTGTGAGTGGGTGAAACCAAGTGGTGAAACTTCCACTATTGCGAAGAATTAAGTGGCTACAGGGAGAGAAAAGCTGCGTAGCTGCAATCCTGCCTACACCCACTGTAATCTGCTATAAACCTCAGTGATGCTGAAACAGGGCTTCACTGAGCATGTGCAGATTCCAGTACATGCTCAGAAGGTCAGAGCAGAGGCCGCAGCAGGACGGACTACATTGTTTGCCACTCAAAATAATATTGCTATGGGGCTTGGTGAAGTAGTGTTCCATCCCTGGGTGAAACAGTAGAAGTAAAAACAAGAACGTTTTTTTTTCCAAATGGGGATGAAAATTGTGTGCCTGGTGCAGAGTAGGTAACAAATCGGATTGCATTTAAAAGTAAGGTATGTACGCACATTCTGAGCCATACACATCTTAAGATCCATGCTGGTCTGCACTGGTAGCATATGTGCTGGGTTTACGCTAGGCACATGTCAAAGACACTTACATCCCACATTCATCCATTTGTTTTATGTGCAACAAGCGCATTTGCTAGTAGGCATACATATATATTTGGCATTTTTCGAGTATGATAGAACATTTTTTTTATTAACACACAAGCACAATATATGCCTGAGCAATGAAGAAAGTACTGATCAGTGTCAGTGGTACATGTGCAAATCTGCATGGATGCATATGAGAGTCCTCTTTCTCTGTATGCACCAGTGGTTGCAGTGAGCTGGTATAGAGAGGTGTGTCATACCGTCCCTTCTCCTACTATCTTCATTGAAAACTATCAAATTCCATTCACTTACATTTTCCATTCCGCCACTTTTAAATTCCCACTTCGACCACTGGTATGTATCAACAGATTTTGCATAAGATACACTGCACATACTGACATAGTACTCGCACTGCATCAGCCGATAATTATTTAGAAGAAATCTATAACTTATTTATTGATGATATTTCTGCATATCTGCATTTTTCCATTCATATACTGTATGTAAGATAGAGATATTGATAAAAGCAACCATAGTTTAAACTGTAGGGTTGCAAGAGTCAACATATATACTATATACATACATATGATATTTTGATGGACAGAAACAGCAATAATAATCATTTTCATTCAAAAAAGTGTATATAATTAAATTAAACATTCTCCATTTACTAAGTCTAGCTCAGCTAGAGTTTTTTTTTTTTTTAAATCGCTTATTTTAAAATATTAGCTTATAACATGTAAATAGCAACTGAGGGCTGAATTAAGCACAAGAGGAATGAAAATCTGAGGTTATGTTCATTAGCTTAAGTTCACCTCATGCCCATTTAATGTCACTAGGGGAGCGCTAAGGATTAGTTAATAAAAATGAGGGGTGGAGTGGATCCATGACATTGTGGAATAAGTACTCTGTGCCTCCTCCTGTCTGTCCCTGGTGTATTTCTTCATTGCATTTCTCTGGTGTTTTTTACTGTTCTTCTGTTCCCCTTTCTGTGACTTTTATCTTTCCTGTCTTTCTCTCATCCCTGTTTGCCTCTTTTATTTTATGCCCCATTGTTTAATCTTGTGTAGTTTAGCCATATCCACCCCCCTCTCTGGACCTATATTGCTGTCACCCCCCCCCCCTTCTGTTAGGGCCCCAAGCATATCCCCCCTGCCACCATTAATTTTCCTGCTCCTGTCCCTGCTTAATTTTTGTCTAGTTCCCCTCAATTCTGGTGATGGAGAGCCCTAGCGGTACCTCCACTACTGGATGCGGGCCTTAGAGGCATGGGAGGCCTGGCACGCCATTTCCTAAAGGAGGCCGGTGCTACTCATTCAATAATTCCTGTTGCTCCAGGTCTTCAAAGTTGGTAACAGACTGTCTTACCCATTGTTGAATGATGGTTCTCAGACTATCCACAATGTCAGATTCAGTGGGTGCACATTGCAAAGTCATTGTTGATAGCTTCATAGTGCCTATCATGTTCTTGTGGAGATCACCTAAAACTTCCAGGTCTTTTCCTTATAACCTTGAAGACAGGTGTTTTGCCCACTAACAGGAACATTCTCCAGATAGAGTTTGGAAAGGTTTACATTTCTGATATTACTACTCTGTGGGGATGAACTACCTCTTTGGGCCGTTCCATCTCTATGCTATCTCTCTGCTCTGCATTTGGCCCCATTGTTCTCTGCCTTGTCTCTATATCTGCCTCCCTCCCAAATGCATCAGCTTGCTTATATCACAAGGTAATCGGTAGGTACTTATTAGGCTCAGATAAATCCAGTTGTTGAAAAACCAGTTACAGTAAAAGACCATACCATCTTGAAAACAGCAGATGCTTGTATTCTCATACTGGGATGGTCCCAGAACAACGGCCACAACTTGGTCTGTCCCAGCTGTACTGGTTCCTTGCTTAGGTGTCATGGCACACCAAAACATTTCCAGTAATGTGCATTTTTTTGGTTTTATAAATTCCACTAATACCTCTCTGCTCAAAAAGTTGATCAAATATAATTACTTAATTCATGCATCAAAGTCATAATTTAAAAAAAATATACCATCTCTCAGCTACAATTTTGTCATAAACATACACTTGCACGTGTTTTGGTTGCTGCTGCAAGAGGTTAATTGCTTACAAAATGACATGAACTAAAAGATGAAGATGGCTCTGTGCAGAGGCAGAACTAGCAAGCTATGGGCCCCGGTGCAGGGGGGCGGGAGGCTGGGCCCCCGACCATCTGCATCTGTCATGCAATGGGTCCCATCATCTCTATGGGCCTCATTGCATGGCACCTACTGCACCAATGGTAGTTTTGCCACTGGCTCTACTCAAATCAGCTTACAATCTTAGGGGTTTGGGGAACACCTGTACAAAAGTAAACAGAATAACAATTGTAGCAGTTGGACAGGAAAGTGTGTGTTGTTATTAAAAGGCAGTATCATTATCAGCCATCAATAATGATAAGCAATCCTTGGCATTTCTGTGCAGCTACCGGTGATACATCATCGGGTAAATGAGAGACCGGAGACAGCAGTAGGTGGAGACACAAAACCAGAAACAGTCTTTGTAGAAACCTTGTGGGCAGCACAGTGGCTTAGAGGTTAGCACCTGGGGTCATGAGTTCAATTCCCAACCATGGCCTTATCTGTGGGGAGTTTGTATGTTCTCCCGTGTGTGCGTGGGTTTCCTCTCACACTCCAAAAACTTACTAGTAGGGTAATTGGCTGCTATCAAAATTGACCCTAGTCTCTGTGTGTGTGTGTGTGTGTGTGTGTGTGTGTGTGTGTGTTAGGGAATTTAGACTGTAAGCTGCTATCAAAATTGACCCTAGTCTCTGTGTGTGTGTGTGTGTGTGTGTGTGTGTGTGTGTGTGTGTGTGTGTGTGTGTGTGTGTGTGTGTGTGTTAGGGAATTTAGACTGTAAGCTCCAATGGGGCAGTGACTGATGTGAGTGAGTTCTCTGTACAGTAATTAGTGGCGCTATATAAATAGCTGCTGCTGATGATGATGATGAATAACTGAATCTCAATGTCCTTCTGGTTGTGGAGAAGGATTTTGCTTTCATGCCAACTTGGATTAGCTGTGAGTAGGTGAGTGGCCTAATGTCTAAATTTAATATGCTCACTGCTAGATACAAACCCGGGACTTATGTATTCCATGTGCGGCAGCAGCGGCTGTCACCAACGACACAGTGGAAATCACCAAAGCAGAAACAGATGGAAATAGCAATGACAGGTTACAGCAATGGCAGTTAAAATCAGAGGGTCCAGCAGCTGAACTGAGATGGTATTAGATCCTCTAAACAACCAGGTTCTTCCTCAGCATCACTTTGTACTTTTCCACTGCCTTTTATATTTGTCAGAAGATAAAAATGCTGGAGGCATGAAGAGAGCTGATCTAAACTGCAGCAATCCGTAACTGCCATGTGTGTCATTGGTATACACTGCTGGGACTCCAGTGGCTACACACTGCGAATGAATGATCATAATGTCACTCATTCAATGCTTTTAATATCATTACATAAAGCACCAGCCACTGATATGAGGGAGAAGCAGCCAGCATCTTCTTACATGCGAAGCTGATGACTTCTGCTCTTTCATGTCAGTGTTACACTGGGAGCGTGCCAAAATAGTAAATGGTTGCCTTGTATTGTTGGACTTTAAGTGCCACATAGTAAATTAAAATGAAATAAAACTACTGCTTTTTAACACTTTCACTTATTACCCCAAATGCACCACGGAGGTTGGGATAAGCCCCTGCACTATCAGCACATGGCTGGCTTTCTCTAGGGGACACCTGTGCTGACCAGGCAGGGGCCAGCTCTCACTATGACAAGGGACCCCACACTGCAGTTCTTCCTGTTATACTGAGACCAGTCTAACCTGGCATTACTGATGCAGTTTTGTGGCTTTCTGTCATCCAGCATTATCTGTAACCTGTAACATTAGCTATGAGCACAAGGCTAGCTTCAATTGGGAGGGGGCACTTATTAAATCTAATTCCTGTTTTTAGGCACTTGTAAAGATACATGATGATCATCATCATCAGCACTTATGTTTACAGGAAGGTTTGAGTAACTGCAAAAGATACACCGCCTAACAAGCAGCTTTCTCAGAATATGGGAGAACATCCAGTTTACCTTGGAATGCAATACCAAGCTCTGAAGCTGAAAAGGCATGAGTTTTATTTTATTTATTTCTTTATTTACGTATTTTTTATCTGAGCTCCAGAATAATTCCAACCATTTGTGCCCTGACTATGAACGTTTTGAGGTCTGGCATGGCATCCCAGTTCATCCAAATACATTACTTACAGCTGCTAAAGTGCCTCTGTTGAATAGTCATAACAGTGAGAAAATGTCAAGCAAATGTTATTATGCTACTCTAGGAGTATCGAGGAGCATGTGAGGATACCCAGACCGCGTTGCAGGCTGTGATTTTAGTACACTGTAGCCAAAATGGTGAAGCAGACTCTTACATCTAACACTGCATTTTAATCCAAATGACCTTTCTGTATTTGCTGTGTGGCTATAACCCAGCCTCTTCCTCAGTAATAAATCTAACAAGAAAATGGTTTGGATAAAGTATAGAAGGACACTTTCTAGCCATTGCTGATCCAAGTCCAATAGACATTTGACCTTTACAAACCATAAAATCTACTTACATTCAATGAAATGTAAGGTATTGTTTCACCAACGTCTTCCACAAAGCATCAGCTTATGCAGCATATTTTTAATATATGCCAGTATCTAAAAAGTACAGTAAATGTAAATTAGTTATATGCATGTACAATTGTTTTTATCTTACGCTTATGATTATAGTTCACTATTCACTGATTTTTGTGTGCACTGTTGTGCTGTTAAAGCTCAAACATGTTGAGGTTTAAGTGTTTGGAAGCTGCTTTAAATGGTATATTAGATATAAGCACATGATATAATACAAGCCTAACAAATGCAGGGTCACGCTTGTTTCACAAACACACGTAGCTGGAAATAGATATATGGAACCTAATATGTGAGACGCTTATATCAATATCATCAAATATCAATT
Organism: Mixophyes fleayi; assembly: GCF_038048845.1. Classification (NCBI taxonomy): domain Eukaryota; kingdom Metazoa; phylum Chordata; class Amphibia; order Anura; family Limnodynastidae; genus Mixophyes; species Mixophyes fleayi. Next base: position 254,178,479 of record NC_134402.1, read on the forward strand.
ATATATAGATTTATTTCCTGACATAAATTCATAAAAATAACATGTTTTTAAGAAAATAATAAATAATAAATAAAGCTATCATGTATTATTATTTTTTTAGGACTATAAACAACTAGATTTTGAAATCTGTCAACTTTTCAATTCTTACTAATAAAACAAAATTGTTATATTATATATGTAAAATGACATATACTCAATGAGTAAATCACAATAGCTCATTGGCTTAGGCAAGGTACATCCTACAGTGTTTGCAGCCGATTATCGGGCCACACGAACGATAAACGAGTATTCACCCTGAGATCGCATTATTGTGTACAATGAATAATTGTCGTTTCAAAGCAATGTTATCATTTGATTTGATTTAAAAATCTCGTTCATCCATGGAACAACGTCGTTCCAATCCTGCAGTGTATACGTACTCACGACCAAATACCCAACAAACTGCCGATAGTTCCTCCAACAGCTACGCCTTTATGTGTGTGTATATATTTAAAATTATGATGTTGTCTCTACATATCCCACATGGGGCAGTGTCAAAACATCATGCAAATGGAAATGGAGGTTTTTTAATGGAGAAGCAGTAATAAACCTGTTTTACATGCTTCATATGTCATTTATGTGTTCTTGTATACACGTGTATACAACATGTAGTGTTAACACATGTGAAAGTATATATTCTCATTAAAGTGACATGTATCTACTGATGTGACATGTGTCCATCTCTTCAATTCTGTTTTATTATATTACTATTACAATTTCTTTTTCCCTATACCTGTGTATTTAATTTTCTTAAAAAATATAATGGCAAAGTAGGAATACATCTCTCTCTCTCTATCTCTCTCTTTCTGTATGTGTGTGTGTATATATATATACATATATATATATATATATATATATATATATATATATATATGTGTGTGTGTGTGTGTGTGTGTATTGATAGGTCTTCTTTTCTAATTGTACCTATTATGCCCATTAATACATCTATGTGTATTTCATTTTCTTAACATAATGGCAGAGTAAGAGTATATTTATATATATATATGTGTATTGATAAGTCTACTTTTATAATTGCACCCATTATGGACACCTGCTTCCGGCCTGTGTCTGTATTAAAGAAAATGTTCATTGGTTTTGCCTTTATTTCAGACACACCTATCTAGCAGGTGCATCCAATAAACCAGAAAGTTGTTTACAATATATTTTATTTACAGAAGTGGAAGTTACTCAATCAATCTATAGGCTCATAGCAGGCGCTTGAAAGGGTGGGGTTATCCTCAAAGGAACAAACACACAGAGAGATCCCCCAGCACACTGCTATAGCCAGCAAAAAAACCTGCAATTTCTACTGTAGATAAAAATGCAAAAGTCTTAGTTGCACATCTTTTATTTGTAAACATTATTCACATTTATTTTAACTGGATGTAAAAAAAAAACAAAATTGTAGACCTTGCAGAACAACTTAATCTTAAAAATATTGTAAACTTCTATAGCAATTATGATCATTTTAATAGTTCATCTGGCTACAGGCTTCAAACATTACTTTGTTATACATGTGAAACAAGTCCAGGTAATTTTTCTCCAGTTTGTAGAACTTTTTCTTCACATCATTTATATTAACCCTCTGTTCATTAAAATATTCATTCAGCTTTTCCATCTTCTCTGCCACACCTTTTCCATTACCGGAAGTTATATCAATATTTGTACTTGTACCCTCTTTCTCTCCTTCAGATCTTTCGTCAGAAATGACAATAGTAAGTCAACTTACAACATTGTTAATGCGTAAAATACTTATTTTCTGTTTCTCTGACAATAAAAGTTCTGCAATATAACATACAATATGAATGTACATACATTACAAAATGTCAGTCTGCCGGGACACAGCACCCTCACCATTAAAATATTCTAAATAAGCCTCCCTGTTTAACTTTGCCATGTGGATGGCATTTCTCATGCGTGAAGACTCCAATGGTGTCAACCCTATCACTTCCTCTACTTATATATTATTTTCAATAACACTAGGTACTTTGCGCACACTGGGATTTTTACGCCTAAGAAAAGTTGTGTAGGACACAATAAGCCATCACTATCTTATCTATTTTGTCTAGGTGCAGATTTATGGCAGAACGGAAAATTCTAAATCTGTTGCTCAACATACCAAAAGCATTTTCCACGACCCGCCTTCCTTTTGATAATTTGGAATTAAAGATCCTCCTTTCTGGTGTTAGACTTTTTTGGGGATAAGATTTTGATATATTGATATGCCATGCAAAGGATTCATCAGGAGCAAAAACTAAATGTAGTTCAAATTGGTGTTTGTACATGGTGTCAAATTCAGTAAATTCTTTTTAGTTTATTATGGAAGGGGGTCTGCTCCAATGCCCCACCATCTGACACTTTACCATTTTTTACCAACGTCCACAAATAGAAATTCATATTTGGCATCCACTATGCCCATCAGAATAATGCTGAAGAATCCTTTGTAGTTGTAGTAATAGGATCCACTTTTTGAGGGTTGCATAATTCTCACATGTTTGCCATCTATGGTGCCACCACAATTGCAGGAAACTGTAATGTTAAATCAATATTTGCATGTAGTAACTAGTTTATATTATGTTTGTATTACACAGCCCTCTGTTTTAGCCAGATTTTGTGTTGTGGCAGAGCAATTTGGGACCATGCCCCATCTCACCCAGCTGACTGAAGACAGCCAGGAAAGCACAGACATATCCACACAGCTTACCGCAGACGGAACCACACAGGACATTGTTAAAGCCACCCAGCCACAAATAGATCAAACTGGCAAGAGAGGATTAACAGGGCACATGACTATGACCAAATCGATGGGCTTACTAGAAAAATGATAGAATGTAAGACCCAGTTAATGTCAAAAGTACCAGACGAATGTGAAATGCTTGGGGCAACACTGGCAAAAACAATGAAAGGTTGCCTGTTGAAATGCGAATGGAGATAGAACGTTCAGTTAATGATATGATTTATAAGGCACAGAAGGGGGGTCTCTCACAAGACACAATTTTGACACAATCCCCCCATACACAAGATCGTGGGCATTTCCGGGCGGTCCAACCTCAAACATTCCATCGTCAAACATTCCATCTGCTACCACTCTGTAGGCAATCCCATCATGGGAAGCCAAATAAGTACCCCTGCTGCCTACAGGACTCAAACACCAATGGGAAGCACAAGTATGGTACAATGCACAGAAAGTCTGTCATAATTGGAAAGCAGTGAACATTACCATTATGAAGAGCTGTAGCAACTGTGATTTTTTTTTAATATGTTTTATGTGTGCAGAGATGGGTTCCATATGCTGACTGACCAATCAGCACTTCCACTGTATGCTGCCATACAGTCAGAGTGCATGTTTGCCATCAATTCTCATAAATATTTGTTTTAGCTTTCCCATCTTCAACCCATCTCTGATGTGCAGAGAAGGGTTCCATATCCCAACCATCTATAGGCCCCAAATCAGCACTTTCACTGCATGATGCAATACAGTGGAAGCGCATCTTTGCCCACAATTCTCATAAATATTCATTTTAGCTTTACCATCTTTAACCCATCTCTGATGTGCAGAGATGGGTTCCATGTCCCGACAACCTATAGGACCAAATCAGTATTCCTACACATTGATGGCATATAGTGGAAGTGCTTACTGCTTGTTAAATGTATGTATTTTGTGTGTGTTGTTTTTAATATGTTGATATGTTCTGTTTCTATTTTAATAAAAAATAAGTTTGTTTAAAATCAGAATAATTCTTTTACCAATCTTGATATATTGTCCATGCAAAGCGCCATGTGACACTTAGTTTGTAGACCTGTCAATAACATTATCCAAGCCTGCCCCCCACGCCAACCTTACCCTGTTGACGGATGTCTCACATTTTTGATAGAAAAAGAAGAGATTTACATACTGTGAGAGGATATACCGTCTATGTCACCCTGTCTGTTGTGTTGGAGACCAACTGAGCTTGCCTAGCCACTGGCCGTTTCTTTATCCCAAATGCACCCCTCCTGTCACAGTAGGAGGAGACTGATGCCACCACTAGGCTCCATTACTGGTACCTAGAACCGCTTCCTTCTGGGTAACTTTTGCTGCTAGTGTACCCCCTCGCTGGGCATCTGGACTGATACCCCTGACCTCTTCCTTTGGATCAAGGTTGCTGTGATGGTTCCACCTGACCTATCACACTGGCCAGAGCTGCAAGGTAGCAGGCAGAGCATTGGTACTGGATGCTGGGTCCCAACCTCAGAACAGCCGGATAACAAATTAAATTTTGTCTAATCTTTGATCACGGGAATTACAGCAGGGTAAGTAGTCGTCAAAGCAGGTTCTTGAAGCAGTGATGTTTTATTAACTCAAGTAGCCCTTACAAGGACAGTTAAATCCACTAGTCAAAACAGTCCGCTTTTATAAATATTTTAACAGATATCCTGGCAGGAGATAATCCAGCCTCCTGCCCTTCTAACCAATCCTGGTGCTTCAAGCAGCCTGTGCATAACTCAGCCTGAAGGGATTTAAAACCTTTTTATATTGCTGGTAGTGACCCCCCCAACGTCTGAGGTTTTCTATTGAATGTTTACTATCAGGATAGAACATTTCTCTAAACTTGCTTTGAATGCAATTTCACTTGCAAAATTCACATTCATCTGTGATTAGTTGCATGAGGAGTCTACCAGCAAGTATAATTACCTTCTCCTGTCTTTCAGGCTCAACAGACGTTTTGGTCACTCAGCGATGAAAAGTTCTAATTAACATGGGATTACCTGTCTCCAGACAGTTTAAAAAACACATCCCCTCCACTCATATGCTTCCTTGGGACTTCCTATCGAAAAATTACAAAACCCCAAACAGGACATACTGTCTTCGAAATCAATACATTTCCATACAAACACAAACCAATATAAAAGAAATAAGTACATTTGCAAAGATGTAAAGTGGCGCCTGCACCACTAATTGAAATAAATTTCTACAATAAATTATTTCTATGTGATCCAGCCACACATGCCTTTGCTAGTTTTGGTGAATTACCATGTAAATCAGTAAAATAATTGAGATTTACATGACAATTTCTTCAAATGGACAAAATATCCTTGAAAAGGGTTCTCTAATATCACACTAATATTTGAATAATAGAGGTAACAATCTGTTCTTATACTGGTTAATTGTTTTTGGATAGTGCTCTCTAACTGTTGCACAGTGATCATATACTCTAATTTACAGGTCACCTGCTTAGGATCCTATATGAATTATTTTTGTTATTTGCTCACTTTTTTAGCTGACACTTGCTGTCTTTTGATTTATGGCTTTGTATGAGAATTTCACCTTGCAATGAATCTGGTTGTTCATACAAATAGAACAGGGTTTACTTAATGAACTATGCTCCATAGCTAGGGATCACGTAGAGAAATTGTACTATATTGTGGCAAATCTGTGATTAGTTTAACCCTTTGCAAACAATGTTCTGTGTCTTAGTGCACCCCACACTATAATACATGCAGTTCCACCTCTTCATTTCCTTACATCAATGTGTCTTTATTGGGGGTCGTTTTCCTTTTATGCTGGTTTGAATTCTGCCCTATCAGAAACAGGACAAAGTACTGTTTTTTTGCTGACGATGTATTAATATGATATCAGTTAGACAAATTGATTATTGATGTGGACTGGAAAACTCTGAAGAACACTACAAATAATTTACATCTGCTTATTTCCTTTTTATTCATTTTAATCAAAGCAGATGCTTGTTTGTCTTTTTTACACAGTGAGCGTTTTCAATTCATTTTTATGCAGTGAAAATATAGAAACATTTATGGCACACAGTAATACCTATGTGGGATTTGTTCTAATGCTAAATGCTTCTGCTCAGTTTCAAATATATTCAAGTTTTCACACATCTGCTATCCCTTCCAAACAAAAAACCTGTTTAAATCCTGCAGGTGTGACATGCTGGGATGGAACATCTGTGAGTTATAGGCGGAAGTGATAGAGAGCATGGCTGATGAGATCAGCTGCTCCCAACTAGTGCATAGCATTTGTATGCCTTTGCAAATTCACCAATTACTCTGAATATACAGCTTTCAGATGGCTACTTTCTGCAGCTGCACCTCTCTGATGCTGGGCATGTGTAAGCTGCATTGATTCTGCTGTGTGAGAGCTCTCCCACGACCCCTTGGTGAATTTATCCCTTGTTCCTACAGCCTTTTTCATCACTGTTCACTGCACAAATAGAGCATTTTGCTGTTTCCGCCCCTTAACATAATCAATTTCCTAAGCAATAGGCGGATGACTGATGCATTACGATAAAAAGCTGGAAGGTGCAGTTTATTAGTCAAAGACCTTGTAAGTTATTTTATAAAATATCTTTATTGTTGACAATAATCATGTATCAAATATTCAGTCTAATAATTATTTTTTATTTCATCTAGTCAAGGAATTAAGTTGCCCTCTAATACTTTGTGACACAGCTAATGAATCTATTAAATACAATAATATCTGTCATCACATACATCCAAGTGCTACTCCAATTTGCTAATGCAACCCTTTTTTCTTATTTAATTTAAGACTACATTTTATGACAAATTATAACACCCAATCATAAATACTATCCTTTGACTAAATGTAAGTATTTTTTTATGCATATCCTTATTAAACAACATACATTAAAACTGGCAAAAATAATGTACATTTCATTTGAGTTCATTTGAATTACAAATAGTGTATTAGGAAAAAATTGCAGTTAAATAGACATTATTCAATTTTGAGTAAAGTGAACTAACAAAATTAAAGCATATAAATAATAATCACTAATCACAGAAATCAAAGTCATAGTTGTCAGTAGAAGACTGTTCTTACATATCCTTCCTTTGGTAAAAAGCAAGCAACACACATTACATTCTTTACATCCCAAAAACTGAAACAAATTGGCATATGTTAAAAGATTTCACAAATTATGTTAATAAACTGGCTAGAAAAGGTTATGGATGAGGCAAAGCTTATACAGGGTCTGTTATTAAAGGTGAGGATGCATAGGTACCAGTTATTTTCTTTTGCTAATACTCAATACATAATACTCAATACATTGCACATAATACTCACCATTTCCCTCACAGAGGACAGTACAGAAACAGGGTAATTGCACTGGATGTAGTTGAAAATGAAGATTAAATAAAATGGTGAGGATTTTGAAATTATAGCCTGACTGTATCAATTATACTTCCTAAGGATATTAGAGCAATCACAAATTTGGCCACTGAAAATCCAGTCCAAATAATGTGAAAGAATACAAGTATAGGTTATAGGTACATGAAATACCACCATAGCCCCCAGTCTACTACCATCAGGTACACAAGAATCTAAAAGTAATTAATAATCTGATTGATAAAACTCATGGTATATGTAGCATATTTGTATTATACAGTGCCCCCATTGATATCACTCCCTGCACAAGTGTGCACACACACATTTTTGTCAGCAACAAATTAACCTACCAGTATGTTGTTTTTCATTGAACTGTGGGTGGAAACCGGTAACTGATAGGGCTGTGGCTGGAATTGAACCCATAGTACCAGTCCTGTGATGGAGCAATTCTAGCCACTGTGCAATCAGGCTTCTCATCATAATTCACAGATTTATTATCATCATCGTTTATTTATATAGCGCCATTAATTTTGCAGCGCAGTACAGAGAATATTTGTCACTCACATCAGTCCCTGCCTCTTTGCAGCTTACAGTCTAAATTCCCTAACACACACAGACTAAGTCAATTATAATAGCAGCCAATTAACCTACTAGTATGTATTTGGAGTGTAGGAGGAAACCCGATCACATGGGGAGAACATGCAAACGCCACACAGATTGGGAATTAAACTCATAACCTCAATGCTGTGAAGCAGAAGTGCTAACCACTAAGCTACCATGCTGCCCTAGATAGTCAATTAGATAGTAACTATACTAGTTAGCCCATAAGGAATAATTCTCAGGGAAATATCACTCGAAAATCATTTTTCACAAATGTATGCTTTATAACTACCCTTTTCCTCTATTGCTCTTTCTTTTTCCAGTGCTTGTTTGTTCAAGAGCATCCCACAACAATCAGGATACGGGCCTATTATGAAATCATCTTCTTCACACTGGGAGCTCCATTACACAGTCCTGCTTTACTAACACAGGAGTGCTGCATAACTGTGTATTTAGGTTTACTAATAAAGCTATGACTGAGTTACAGTTTAAACTATTTGTTTGGGTGTTTTGTTTGTTTAATACAGCTTTAAATTATTATCTTAATTCAATGCAACATTTGTTATAGAATAGGTTAGCTTAGGCAATGGATTATGTTGTGTATCTAATTTGATCTAATTTGCTTTCAACTAAGCAGGAATGAAAATGAGTTAGTACCTTACGACTTGGCATTTTATCTATTAATTTGGTATGTGAACAAATTACTAAAACAAATGTTCTCTTATGAAAGTTTAATTAATAATTATGGCTTTTAAGACTAGCTGCTTTACTGAGAGCTGTACATGATGAATTAAAAGGTATATATAATTACTCAGATGCAGAGTTTGATAGCTGTGTAAAAAGTAAACATCTAATTAAATCATTATCATTTTGAGGGAACTTTACTTGGTGGGAGGCAAATGTTTAAAATTGTGCTGATCACTAATATAATACATATTCAAATAGGCCAAATATGTTCTGTCTATTTTAACCAAAGTTTTATTGCATTTTTGCATTTGGTCTGTCAAAATAGCGATGCTTTGTGTGTCTGCGTGTAGAGAGAGAGAGAGAGAGAGATTAGAGATGAGCTGTTTGGATTCAGAGAAATCCGACAGATCTGAGAATTGAGGTTCCGAGTAGTTACAAAGCAAGACTCGATTCTTTGCGCCAAAATATGATCTGACAACGAGGCAAAACATAATTTTCAGGAAAATATGGAATCAAAAGGGTTGTTATACAGGACATGCGTCATTGAGTTTCTGGTTAATGCGTTCCAAGCTGAAACGCATATTGCCGGAAAGTGCATTTAGAAGTGGAGGTGCGTTATTGTGTAGGTAGCTTTCCCAGTGACTCACCTAGGAATTACAGTGTTTGGTTTTTACAGTGAAAACCTGTTTGTGTACTTCTGGTTTTGGCACTTCCCGGTTTGGCACTTCTAGTTTATGCCTTTGGAGTGCCTCATAGAGAATAGAAGGGAGTCATGAATCATGAGCTGCAACTAAAGACAATCTGGGATTGCATAAGAAGTCAGGTAACTACATGTTTTTTTTAATATATGTCTTTTCTGTTGTTCTGTGTGGTTGTCTTGAGAAAGGTTCAAATGTAGGGCTGAAACGTTGACTTATCATGTGAGATATGGAATTGAATTAAAAGAAAATGAAAGCAGAAATGGTGATTGTATCTTTCAGTTAACTGCTAAACTGCAGTTGTGCAGAGATCATTAGTAAATAGACTGTAAATGAATGTTAATGCTATAAATAATAATATAAGAGCAAAAACAGCTCAAAATCACATAATTTCACCTTTTTTAACAATTTTTAATTAAATCCATATCTAAAACAAAACCAAAACCAAAACATTTCAGGATTTTTGGGCAAAACCTGTCACAAAACCAAAACATGGAGACATTTTAGAACCAAAACCACATCCAAAACCAAAGAACAGGGATCAGCGCACATCTAATATCCTATATATATATATATATATATATATATATATATACATCAATCAGCACAACTACTATGATCTGATTGGTTGGTGCTAGCAGACCGGCGGCGTGGAGTCTAACAATTTCCCGGTATTCACCAAGAACCGCTGCAAGGCAGGATGGACTTTGCTGCCGAGAACTCGCAAGACTCGCCTCACAGACTGCCCCTGGATGTTAGATCAGGCACAAGAAAGAGTGGATGGAATTACCAGAAGGTATAGCAGACTGCAAATAAAACTGGAATCAGGAACACAGATGCTTGGCACAGGATGGTCAGATAGACTTGGATCTGGTACACGGGTAATCAGGCACAGAATGGTCACACAGGCTTGGATCTGGTACATGGGTGATCAGGCACAGAATGGTCAAACAAGCAGTGTTCGGTACAAGGAAGATATGGCCGCACATAGTCAGACAGGCAGGGTTTGGTATGCAGAAGGTCCAGCAGCACGTAGTCAGACAGTTCTAGTTTGGTACATGGGAGATAACGCAGAACATAGTCAAACATGCAGAGAATGGTACACAAAAGATCCACTAGCACATAGTCAGACATGCCTAGCTCGGTACACAGGAGATCCAGCAGATCATAGTCAGACGGGCAGAAAATGGTCACAGAGAGCAAGCAGAAGCACCAACATGGAGCAGCAAGAGAGGGGTCAGAAGTACGACAAACAACGTTGCAGTGACACAGAGCAAGTGTCAGTGCAGGTTTAAATAGAGAGCACAGTTTGAAAAACCCACCTCGGACATGGCAGAACAGAGACCGTGCTGGAATGCGGAAAGATATGTCTTTTACAACAACATTAAAAGCAATGACAAGTGAAGTGAATAACATTGATTATCTCCTTACAATAGCACCTGTCAAGGAGTGGCATATAGTAGGCAGCATGTGAACAGTGAGTTGAAGTGTTGGAAGCAGGACAAATGGGAAAGAGTAAGGATCTAAGCAACTTTGACATGGAAAATTGTGAGTGCAAGACAACTGGGTCAGAGCATCTCCAAAACGGCAGGTCGTGTGGGGTGTTCCCGGTATGCAGTGGTTAGTACCTAACAAAAGTGGTCCAAAAAAAGGTCAACCAGGGAACTGGTGACAGGATCATGGGCTTCCAAGGCTCACTTGTGCGTGTGGGGAATTGAAGGCTAACCTATCTGATCCAATCCCACAGAAGAGCAACTATAGCACAAATTGCTGAAAAAAATAATGCTAAGATAGAAAGGTAAAAAACTGGTAGTTGCTCAAATCAATTTATAGGCTATAACAGGTGCATGAAAGGGTGGGGTTATCCTAAAAGGAAAAAACAGAGACAAATTCCCCCAGCACACTGCTATAGCCAGCAACAGATCTGCTTTTTCTACTGTAGATAAAAATGCAAAAGTCTCAGTTGGACACATTTGCAAATGTATGTTGAAGCCACCCACCACGCCAAGGTGCTTTTGCTAATAGGGTGGTCCTACTCTAAACAATGAGAGTCCCATATATTTGGGCCATACATATGTGTTTTTAAATTGAGAGCTAACTTACCAAAGAGGTACCCCAGAGACCTCCAAATAGCAATCCAATGTCAGTACTCCCCCTCAGCTACTGACACCAACATGCCTCTCAGACAAATACAAAACTGGTAGTTGCTCAAATCAATTTATAGGCTATAACAGGTGCATGAAAGGGTGGGGTTATCCTAAAAGGAAAAAACAGAGCCAAATTCCCCCAGCACACTGCTATAGCCAGCAACAGATCTGCTATTTCTACTGTAGATAAAAATGCAAAAGTCTCAGTTGCACACATTTGCAAATGTATATTGAAGCCACCCACCATGCCAAGGTGCTTTTGCTAATAGGGTGGTCCTACTCTAAACAATGAGAGTCCCATATATTTGGGCCATACATATGTGTTTTTAAATTGAGAGCTAACTTACCAAAGAGGTACCCCAGAGACCTCCAAATAGCAATCAAATGTCAGTACTCCCCCTCAGCTACTGACACCAACATGCCTCTCAGACAAATACAAAACTGGTAGTTGCTCAAATCAATTTATAGGCTATAACAGGTGCATGAAAGGGTGGGGTTATCCTAAAATGAAAAAACCGAGACAAATTCCCCCAGCACACTGCTATAGCCAGCAACAGATCTGCTATTTCTACTGTAGATAAAAATGCAAAAGTCTCAGTTGCACACATTTGCAAATGTACGTTGAAGCCACCCACCACGCCAAGGTGCTTTTGCTAATAGGGTGGTCCTACTCTAAACAATGAGAGTCCCATATATTTGGGCCATACATATGTGTTTTTAAATTGAGAGCTAACTTACCAAAGAGGTACCCCAGAGACCTCCAAATAGCAATCCAATGTAAGTACTCCCCCTCAGCTACTGACACCAACATGCCTCTCAGACAAATACAAAACTGGTAGTTGCTCAAATCAATTTATAGGCTATAACAGGTGCATGAAAGGGTGGGGTTATCCTAAAAGTAAAAAACAGAGACAAATTCCCCCAGCACACTGCTATAGCCAGCAACAGATCTGCTATTTCTACTGTAGATAAAAATGCAAAAGTCTCAGTTGCACACATTTGTAAATGTATGTTGAAGCCACCCACCATGCCAAGGTGCTTTTGCTAATTGGGTGGTCCTACTTTAAACAATGAGAGTCCCATATATTTGGGCCATACATATGTGTTTTTAAATTGAGAGCTAACTTACCAAAGAGGTACCCCAGAGACTTCCAAATAGCAATCCAATGTCAGTACTCCCCCTCAGCTACTGACACCAACATGCCTCTCAGACAAATACAAAACTGGTAGTTGCTGAAATCAATTTATAGGCTATAACAGGTGCATGAAAGGGTGGGGTTATCCTAAAATATAAAAACAGAGACAAATTCCCCAGCACACTGCTATAGCCAGCAACAGATCTGCTATTTCTACTGTAGATAAAAATGCAAAAGTCTCAGTTGCACACATTTGCAAATGTATGTTGAAGCCACCCACCACGCCAAGGTGCTTTTGCTAATAGGGTGGTCCTACTCTAAAAAATGAGAGTCCCATATATTTGGGCCATACATATGTGTTTTTAAATTGAGAGCTAACTTACCAAAGAGGTACCCCAGAGACCTCCAAATAGCAATCCAATGTCAGTACTCCCCTTCAGCTACTGACACCAACATGCCTCTCAGACAAATACAAAACTGGTAGTTGCTCAAATCAATTTATAGGCTATAACAGGTGCATGAAAGGGTGGGGTTATCCTAAAAGGGAAAAACAGAGACAAATTCCCCCAGCACACTGCTATAGCCAGCAACAGATCTGCTATTTCTACTGTAGATAAAAATGCAAAAGTCTCAGTTGCACACATTTGCAAATGTATGTTGAAGCCACCCACCACGCCAAGGTGCTTTTGCTAATAGGGTGGTCCTACTCTAAAAAATGAGAGTCCCATATATTTGGGCCATACATATGTGTTTTTAAATTGAGAGCTAACTTACCAAAGAGGTACCCCAGAGACCTCCAAATAGCAATCCAATGTCAGTACTCCCCTTCAGCTACTGACACCAACATGCCTCTCAGACAAATACAAAACTGGTAGTTGCTCAAATCAATTTATAGGCTATAACAGGTGCATGAAAGGGTGGGGTTATCCTAAAAGGGAAAAACAGAGACAAATTCCCCCAGCACACTGCTATAGCCAGCAACAGATCTGCTATTTCTACTGTAGATAAAAATGCAAAAGTCTCAGTTGCACACATTTGCAAATGTATGTTGAAGCCACCCACCACGTCAAGGTGCTTTTGCTAATAGGGTGGTCCTACTCTAACCAATGAGAGTCCCATATATTATGGCCATACATATGTGTTTTTAAATTGAGAGCTAACTTACCAAAGAGGTACCCCAGAGACCTCCAAATAGCAATCCAATGTCAGTACTCCCCCTCAGCTACTGACACCAACATGCCTCTCAGACAAATACAAAACTGGTAGTTGCTCAAATCAATTTATAGGCTATAACAGGTGCATGAAAGGGTGGGGTTATCCTAAAAGGAAAAAACAGAGACAAATTCCCCCAGCACACTGCTATAGCCAGCAACAGATCTGCTATTTCTACTGTAGATAAAAATGCCAAAGTCTCAGTTGCACACATTTGCAAATGTATGTTGAAGCCACCCACCACGCCAAGGTGCTTTTGCTTATAGGGTGGTCCTACTCTAAATAATGAGAGTCCCATATATTTGGGCCATACATATGTGTTTTTAAATTGAGAGCTAACTTACCAAAGAGGTACCCCAGAGACCTTCAAATAGCAATCCAATGTCAGTACTCCCCTTCAGCTACTGACACCAACATGCCTCTCAGACAAATACAAAACTGGTAGTTGCTCAAATCAATTTATAGGCTATAACAGGTGCATGAAATGGTGGGGTTATACTAAAATGAAAAAACAGAGACAAATTCCCCCAGCACACTGCTATAGCCAGCAACAGATCTGCTATTTCTACTGTAGATAAAAATGCAAAACTCTCAGTTGCACACATTTGCAAATGTATGTTGAAGCCACCCACCACGCCAAGGTGCTTTTGCTAATAGGGTGGTCCTACTCTAAACAATGAGAGTCCCATATATTTGGGCCATACATATGTGTTTTTAAATTGAGAGCTAACTTACCAAAGAGGTACCCCAGAGACCTCCAAATAGCAATCCAATGTCAGTACTCCCCCTCAGCTACTGACACCAACATGCCTCTCAGACAAATACAAAACTGGTAGTTGCTCAAATCAATTTATAGGCTATAACAGGTGCATAAAAGGGTGGGGTTATACTAAAAGGAAAAAACAGAGACAAATTCCCCAGCACACTGCTATAGCCAGCAACAGATCTGCGAAGTCTACTGTAGATAAAAATGCAAAAGTCTCAGTTGCACACATTTGCAAATGTATGTTGAAGCCACCCACCACGGGAAGGTGATTTTGCTAATAGAATTTGTCTCTGTTTTTTCCTTTTAGGATAACCCCACCATTTCATGCACCTGCTATAACCTATAAATTGATTTGAGCAACTACCAGTTTTGTATTTGTCTGAGAGGCATGTTGGTGTCAGTAGTTGAGGGGGAGTACTGACTTTGGATTGCTATTTGGAGGTCTCTGGGGTACCTCTTTGGTAAGTTAGCTCTCAATTTAAAAACACATATGTATGGCCCAAATATATGGGACTCTCATTGTTTAGAGTAGGACCACCCTATTAGCAAAAGCACCTTGGCGTGGTGGGTGGCTTCAACATACATTTGCAAATGTGTGCAACTGAGACTTTTGCATTTTTATCTATAGTAGAAATAGCAGATCTGTTGCTGGCTATAGCAGTGTGCTGGGGGAATTTGTCTCTGTTTTTTACTTTTAGGATAACCCCACCCTTTCATGCACCTGTTATAGCCTATAAATTGATTTGAGCAACTACCAGTTTTGTATTTGTCTGAGAGGCATGTTGGTGTCAGTAGCTGAGGGGGAGTACTGACATTGGATTGCTATTTGGAGGTCTCTGGGGTACCTCTTTGGTAAGTTAGCTCTCAATTTAAAAACACATATGTATGGCCCAAATATATGGGACTCTCATTGTTTAGAGTAGGACCACCCTATTAGCAAAATCACCTTGGCGTGGTGGGTGGCTTCAACATACATTTGCAAATGTGTGCAACTGAGACTTTTGCATTTTTATCTACAGTAGAAATAGCAGATCTGTTGCCGGCTATAGCAGTGTGCTGGGGGAATTTGTCTCGGTTTTTTCCTTTTAGGATAACCCCACCCTTTCATGCACCTGTTATAGCCTATAAATTGATTTGAGCAACTACAAGTTTTGTATTTGTCTGAGAGGCATGTTGGTGTCAGTAGCTGAGGGGGAGTACTGACATTGGATTGCTATTTGGAGGTCTCTGGGGTACCTCTTTGGTAAGTTAGCTCTCAATTTAAAAACACATATGTATGGCCCAAATATATGGGACTCTCATTGTTTAGAGTAGGAGCACCCTATTAGCAAAAGCACCTTGGCGTGGTGGGTGGCTTCAACATACATTTGCAAATGTGTGCAACTGAGACTTTTGCATTTTTATCTACAGTAGAAAGAGAAGATCTGTTGCTGGCTATAGCAGTGTGCTGGGGGAATTTGTCTCTGTTTTTTCCTTTTAAGATAGAAAGGTGTCAGAGCATACAGTGCATTGCAGATTGATGCATATGGGGCTGCGTAGCCACAGACTGGTCAGAATGCCCATGCTGACCCCTGTCCACCACCAAAAGTGCTTACAATGGGTACATGAGCGCCAGAACTGGACCATGGAGCAATAGAAGAAGGTGTTCTAGTCTGATGAATCATATTTTCTTTTATATGATGTGGACGGACAGGTGGGTGCGTCGATTACCTGGGGAAGAGATGGCACAAGGATGCAGTAAGGGAAAAAGGCAAGCAAGCAGAGGCAGTATGATGCTTTGGGCAATATTCTGCTGGCAAACTTTGGGTTCTGGCATTCATGTGGATGTTACTGTGACACGTACAGCCTCCAGATTCCTCAGATCTCAATCCGATCGATCATCTGTGAGATGTGCTTGAAAAACAAATCCAAGCCATGGACGCCTCACCTCACATCTGGCAAGACTTAAAGGATCTTCTGCTAAAGTCTTAGTGCCAGATACCACAGGACACCTTCAGAGGTCTTGTGAAGTCCATGCCTCGATGGGTCACAGCTGTTTTGAGGAAACCTACACAATAATATGCAGGTGATTTTAATGTTGTGGCTGATCGGTGAGTGTATATGTGTGTGTATGTATATATATATATATATATATATATATATATATATATATATATATATGTATATTTCTTTTTTATTCGTTTGTTCCTGCAGACCTTCAAAATCTGAGTTAGAGAAATGTGTCCAATGATGAATTAAAAATATGTGTGTCAGCTTTAGGAAATTAGTCTACAAGATCAAACATACTTTCTATCACTTGCTATCTAGAAAACTGACTAGGCATTTGGTGCAGCAAGTCAAACTCACTTCATGAAATTAGAATGAACTCCAGGGTTTACATTAAGGTGGTAAGAAAACTTTGACGTGCCTTGTGCCACATACATAAGAACAGCTGTGCAGGCTAATGCACATCTGGAGCTTATCACCTATGCTGAATTGCTATTATGAATTCACTAACAAATATGGGAGTACCTTGAGGTGAAATGGAATGAAGATTTAATAAGACAGCTGGCAATCCTGTCTTATTTCTGTGTGCACAGAAGATTATGTTGTATTGTAATTATTCATTTGCTAGAGAACAAACATTCATGTTTTATTTATTTTTTCTAACATTATATACCTGCATTTTTTAGCTAAAACTTAAAAATAACCTTAGGACCAGTAGTGTCCTTCTCTAATAACAGCATGATGACTCAATCACAGAAACGATGTGAAGCTTGCAAAAGTGAGGAATGAACGTTTGGTTTAAAGTTATTGCTGCCATAATTTTAAAATAAAATCAGGACATCAATGAAATGAGAACTTTGTTTAGGCCATAAAATCCACTTGATAGTACATTGTGGGTGTCAGAAAGGTAAAACTTAGTGTAGCACCCCTTAGCCTAGCACTCTGAAAGGAGTGGTGAAATTCTCTTTCTCTCTCCAAACCCTCTGAATAATAATGGGCAAAACACTTTGGTTATGGAACGTTAGCTAGGTGTTTATTTTCGGTAAAGTAAATGGGTAAGGCAGCTTTAAATAGGGGGAGATTCTGGACTGGGTAAGTGGGACAACGGGGAGCACAATAATCAAAGTCAACAGTACGGTGAACAGTAATGACAAACAAACAAGATGTAAATGAACAATGATTTAACACAATAATCACAGACCTGGCAATATTAAATAGTTTGTAAGATGGATTAGTTAACATTGGTGCACTTGTAGAAATGTTGGTAACTTGCATTAGATCTCTGATACTTGAAATGTCTTTATATCGCTGACAGGAAACAGTCTCCATATACGTACAGATGTATGAAAGGAATTTTAACTTGTGGAATTAGAGGTATAGTGTTATTTTTATAAATAGCTGCTGCTGATGTTGATCTTCTTAATGCAGCCGTAATGGTGTCACAGTGTTTGGTGTGTTATTTTTTTTCTCTCTCCTTCTGGATGATAATGAAAGTCTCAGACACTGTTGGGTCGCAGACTATCAGCAAGCTTGATCTTGCTAGCTGACCCTCACTGCTAACTAGAGATGGGCTCGGTTTTGGGAAGACCGAGCCCACCGGAACATCGTAGATCCAAGTACCGAGCCAAGCCGGCTCTGCATTTTTGCACGCCCTCGGTACTAAAAACGAGGCAAAACATCATTCTTGCATCATCGGATCTCGCAAGTTTTGAATAGTATAAGTGCCGCCCTCCGCGGAGATCCAGCGCCATTTCACAGACAGACACAGAAGGGGTAGCAGGGTTCTTGGCAGTCTCCAGTGCAGTTGAGCAGTGTCATTAATGAAACAGAAAGAGGAGGGATGGCAGTGTTCTTGGCAGTCTCCAGTGACATTGTTCTGTGCCATAGCTAACACAGAAACAGGAGAGATGGCAATGTTCTTGCCAGTCTCCAGTGTCCTTGACATTGCTCATTATCATTGCTGAAACAGAAACAGTAGGGGTGGCAGTGCTCATTGTCATTGCTGAAACAGAAACAGTAGGGATGGCAGTGTTCTTAAAGGTCCCCAGTCACATTGCTCTGTGCCATAGCTCACACAGAAACAGGAGGGGTGGCAGTGTTCTTCTCACTCTCCAGTGACATTGCTCTGTGCGATTGCTCATACAGAAACAGGAGGGGTAGCAGTGTCCTTGTCACTCTCCAGTCTCCAGTCACATTGTTCTTGTCACTCTCCAGTCTCAGTGCCATTGGTCACACAGAAACAGGGGTAGCAGTGTTCTTGTAACTCTCCAGTCTCCAGTCACATTGCTCTGTGCCATCGATATGGATGCCCATCAGTCCACAGAAGACCAGGAGCACCAAGCAGCTGCTGGCACCAGTCATGATGATACTAATGCCTCTACATCGCCTGCTAAAGCTTATGTTCAAGTGCATAGTGGTTTTAAGTCAGGAAAACAAAAATGTAAAAAAAAAGCTTTTACCTTTTTAAACAACAAAACCCCCTCTCATATAAAGGTGAAAATTTACTGTAGAAAAACATAAAATTGCCAACATGCCATTCTACACAAAATATTAACAAGCATACCAGCATCAGCTCGCTCCCTTCTCTCAGCTAGATCCCAGCACCTGAAATCTACACTGTCATCATCCTCGCCATCAGTGTGTACATCATCCTCACACAATACTAATTCATCCTCTCTGGAATTCACCATTACAGAAGTTTCTGTACTTCGATGTAACTGCCGGTAATGGCCTTCCCCATGGAGTTTGTAGTTCATTTTACAACAGAGCTTTTACGATTTTGTACAATTCTTTCAGACCAGACCAAATGTCATAATGTTGTGCTGACTCATCTCAATCACCACTGGGTGTCTTGGGAAAGCTAAGTTTTTTCCTAGCAGCAGTTGCCAAAGAAACTGAGGAAGAAGTCATCATGCAATGTACCACTTGAGCTGTCAGCTTGCTGACCAGGAGCTCATTGCATCTCTTGAGATTTGGGTAAGTTGGAAAGAAAGAGAAGACATAACTCTTAAACCTAGGATCATGCACAGTTGCCAAAATATATAGATGTTGATAATTCTCGTATCATAACGAAACAAATAAAGTACTTGATCTACAAGTTCTACATAGTTAGCGGAATTGCTTTGTTTAATCTCCTCCTTCAATTTCTCTAGCTGCTTTTCCAAAATTCTAATTAGGGGAATCATTTGACTTGGTTAACAGTGTCTAAACTCACTTCACAGGTGACTACTTCAAATGGTTTCAGCACCTTGCACAGCACGGAATATATTCTCCACTGTACTTGAGTACAATACATCCCCCCTCCTTTACCAATGTCATGGCTTGTGGAGTAAGCGTGGATGGCTTTTCGCTGTTCCTCCATCCGCAGAAGCATATACAGGGTGAAATTCTACCTTGTCATAACCTCTTGCTTCAGTTGGTGGCAGGGCAAATTAAATTGCTCTTGTAGCTGTTTATTTTCAACACTCTGTACATCACAGAAAGTATTCTCCACTGTGTTGGAATAAAGAACATTCCCCCTCAAATTCTGCTCTTCTTGCAGCTGCTGCAATCTCCTACATGCTGTAGCAGAATGCTGAAAATGACCCGAATTATTTCAGGACACAGACAGCATCTCCTGGCTGTCGCTTTCAATTTTTAAAAAGCTCTGTACCACCAAGTTGATTGTGCGAGCAAAACAGGGAATTTGATGGAATTCTCCCCGCTGTAATGATCTCACAATATTGGTGGCGTTATGAGAAATGACATATCCTCAGGAGAGTCCAAGCGGGATAAGCCATGTTGCAATGACATCCCTTAGTTTTTCAAACAGGTTGTCAGCGATATGCTTCTTAGTGTAGCCAGTGATACACAAATGTAGGATACCACTTTAGATTTGCAACAGGATGAGGGGAATATTTTTGTAGCTGACGACGGTGCTGATGAGGATATTGATGAGGATGGTGTTGTACCTGCACCAGTGGAAGCAGTTCTTGCCAATGATAAGAACAAGACCATTGGTCATGCCTGGGCATAAGACCAAAAAATCCACTTCTTGTGTGTGGAATTATTTTTACCCAATCCTGACAACAGTTGTCTAGCCATCTGTAGCGTTTGTAAAGCCACAGCGACAACACCTTCCTCATCAATATCCTCTCTAGTAATCAGAGTTAGTCTTGCATCCAAGTTGCTAAGGCTAGATGACTTCTCCCCTATCCAGGATTCCTCTGAAGAATTCTTGAGTGTTAGTCCCTCTGCTGCTGCTGTTGCTGGGGGTGGATCATCAATCCAGAGGTAGAGCAAGAAGAAGATTACTTGTAGTTTACAACAATTGACTGTTAAACAAACCTTTGCAAGAGGAAGCAAGTATGAAAGCTTTCACCCAGTTGAAAAGCAGATCACAGACTCCACGGCGACTATGCTAGTATTAGATCTGCGTCCAATATCCACAATCAATGCAGATGGTTTTAGACAGTTAATTGAGGTTGTGTGTTACCAAATTCCATCATGACACCATTTTGCTAGAAAAGCAATTCCTCTCCTCTACTAGAAGGTTCGATAAAATGTAATTATTGGGCTACAAAATACCCACTGTACACTTAACCACAGATATGTGGACAAGCGCAACTGGGCAAACTAAAGATTATATGACTGTGACAGCGCACTGAGTTGGTAAATCGCCTTCAGCAGCAGGAACAGCAGCAACATGTACCCGCCACATTTTTCAGAGGCAGGCTACTGTGTATCACTGGCTTCACTAAGAGGCATACTGCTGACAACCTGTTTGAAAAAGAGATAGAAGCTAGCTGATGCTGGAATGCTTATTAGTATTTTGGGTATAATGGCATATTGGCAATTTTATGTTTTTCTACAGTAAAGTTTGACCTTTATTAAAGATGTGTTTTTTACTTTAAAAAGGTAAAAACTTTTGTTTTTTACATTTTTGTTTTTAACATTTATGTTACAGAGACTTCTGTATTGCAGGATTCCTACAGGGATGAATTAATTTTGTGTGAGAATGATGTACACAATGATGAGGGTGAGAATGAGGCTGAAGAGGATGACAACAACACTGTAGAGTTAATTGACAGCACTGTTAGCTTAGCTGCCTTAAGCACATTGTTAGCTTGTTTTGTGGTGGGGCCCAAACAAACCAAACACTTCAGCCACAAAAGTGGCACTCCTTGTCGCTGAACTGCTAGGTTTGTTAAACTGTGCATGTCCTTTTTTAGATCCAACATTAGGGTGGGTGGGAGGACCCAAGGACAATTCATCTTGCACCACTTTTCTTTCCTGACTCTGCTGTGTGGCACTGGCAATGTTTCCTAGATGTGATATAAACTGCTGTGTGTTTGTGCCATTGCTCTAACCAGTCTCTTGCTGCACTCTTACAGTTCATTGATTTATTTCCACTTTTATTTTAATGTGGGTGCATCAGAGGAATCCTGTAAAAACTAGGTGACTTGTTTAAAGGGAGGTGGATTGAACAATACTGTAAATAATTTTGGGTGAATTATTAGCATGTGAACATTTATTTTATATACTTTTATTTCACAGCAATATTTGTGTTTGAACAACTGCAAAGTGAGTGGGGTATGGGACAGTCTATTGCCTCTATAGGACTTAGAGGGCCATACCAACCATTGTCCATTCAGAGTACTACATTATTCATAGTTTTAGACCATACTGTAGCCTTTTAATGCATTAAAACATTCACAGCACACATATTAATCCAGTTGGTTGCAGCAAAAGCAATGTACAATTTGTATAATATTCATACATTTAAATTCACATATTATTGACAGAGCCTAATGTCCGAGCAGCAACCTCTGTATGAATCCACAATGCAGGCCACAAATCCCATCTAAATCTCCAATTCCTACAATATCTATACTTCTGTTGCCCTTATTCTTTAGCATATGCTTCTTTTTTTTGAAGAGGAGGTACTTACAGCACCATTTACTCAAGCTGTTTAAAAGCAGAATTGCATCTAGAAATGTCAACATGTGGCTGAAGACATCACAGACACATTCTTGGGCATGTGACTTATGTGACTGAGCTTTAATGTAACGGGTCCTACCTCATTTGGCGTGCAGACATGTGGAGAACTACCATCCTGTCCCTGGAGATCCCAGATGCAGGGTCATCCCACCTGCAATGAGAGAACAGATAAAAATTTCGGATGGGCTGCCCAGGGTGTGTTTGGGATAAATAGCGGAAGTCTCGGGAAGTAATGCTTCTCTGCTGGGCATCTATTCCCATTAACATGGATTACTGTGTGAACAGAGAAGGTATTCTTGCATTAGGATCAGTGATTTCTGTTTTATTTTCTGTGCATTGTGCATGAGGCCAGCATAGTCAACCTACACAGAATGGGCCCAGAGAAATGGCGAGATGCTAATGTGCTCTTAAATTCAATAATTAGAGAGAAAAGTATAGACCCGTAAATATAAAACAAATACATTTTCTGTCTACTTTTAACGTCAGTCTACTTTTAAGACTTTGTGCCACCCCCCACATACAGAATTTTCCAGTTCTAAATCATGCCTTCATTTTACTGTATGTTTACAATAGAACATACTTACCTACTTTCTTCAGCTCCCTTCCGGGAGCCAGCCAGTGGAGGGGGGCGTGAAGGGGCGGGGTGGCCGAAATCGCGTCATTTCGGCCCCGCCCCCTGTGACGTCATGACGCAAATTGCGTCATTTGACAGCGGGGGCGGGGCCAAACGCCGCGATTCACCGGGAATCGCGGCGTTTGGGATCTAATTCTGCCCACTTCACTAGGAAGTGGGGCACTTCCTAGTGAAGTGGGCAGAATTCGGGAGATTGCCACACTCGCCCGGGAGTCCGGGAGACTCTCACAAAATGCGGGAGTCTCCCGGACATTCCGGGAGAGTTGGCAAGTATGCAATAGAATGTTACTGACTGAAGATACCATAAGGAGATTTCAGCCATATATGTAGTGGAATGTTTTCAACACTTATCCGGCAAATACACAGAAAAAAGATTAGACCGAGTTAATCAATTGCTGAATCTCTCTTTCAGCTCTTTGCATTGCCATTTCATAACTCTTCTAACATTATTTGCTAGATGATGGGCTGGGGAAAGGAGAGGGGCTGTACTTTCCTGGTAATTTGGGTTTACTGAAAGAGAAAGAATAAAACAGTTAATATGGCTTGTTAACCTGCATGTGGTCCCATTTTCCTGTTCTTATCCAAGAATTGTTGCTTTCTGCAGTGATTTGTCCACCATTTGCTTTTATCTCTACTCATTCACTTTGATATTAAGCTTACAGAGCATATCCTAAAAAGCTGCAATTTTTATCCCCTGCCAAAGCCCCAGTTCCCCCTCTAGTGATCAGACCATTACTGTTGTTTTATTAGCCTAAAAAAAGCCCATAATTGGTTAATAGTATAGGCTGGTTCCTTTTGTTTACTGTAACAGCAGCCATATACTGATCAATATACAACACTTCAGTAAGACGGAGGAGGTGAGAAATTGTCTGTTTCATATACAGTCATGGCCAAAAGTTTTTAGAATGACACAAATATTATTTTTCACCGAGTCTGCTGCCTCAGTTTTTATTATGCCAATTTGCATATAATCCAGAATGTCATGAAGAGTGATCAGATGAATTGCAATTAATTTCAAAGTCCCTCTTTGCCATGACAATGAACTTTAACCAATAACATAATTTCCATTGCATTTCAGCCCTGCCACAAAAGGGCCAGCTGACATCAGGTCTGTGATTCTTTCATTAACACTGGTGAGATGATTCCTCAGATCACTTGCCTAAAACTTATCTATGTACTTACTATCTATAGGGGACGAAGACCAACCCTGGAAAAAAAATAATTCATTGTACCAATATATATACTTGTTTTAATTTAGAATTTATAGAATTCTAAAATAATTTTCGGATTGTTTTTCCATGTATATAAACTTATGACAGTTTTGTTTTGCTCCCATAGTAATGGATAACCAGACCTAAAATACAGATTGCTTTACATAAACACATATGTAAAAGCTTTTGGCGTTTCTTAGTGCTAAAAATATTTAGGCTTTCAATGTAAATAGTACTTTATGTCTTTAAACTTAGTGAAATTCAAGGTTTTGGAGACAGATGACAATAGTGTATAAGTAATAACTCCACTCATAGTTTTTGAAAGAATCATCCCTTAATACAGGTACATAAAATTAAAAAAATATTATGTTATATTATGTTCTGATGTTGTATTTAAAAATTGACATATACCTTTCACACTATTTGCTTCTTTTTTTATACTAGCTGAAGTACCTGGCATTGCCCAGGTTTACGTCTTCATGTTATTAAGCTATCAATGAGTTGGATGTAACTGTCAACCTTTTAAAAATAATTAGCAGCTTAGCAGCTTTTCCAACACACCCATGAGGTGGCTGCCCAGTGTCGTTTTTGGTTTTATATTAAATGTCATCCAAATCCATCCAGTGGCAGGCCAAGAACAGGCTCCACAGGTGAAAGTTCTGCCCAGCGTACACCAACGGGAGGTTTGGCCAGGACCTCAGCCTCATAGTATGTCTTCTGGGAACCAATGTTACCAGTGTGTGAAATTTTCGTCTAAATCCATCCAGTAGAAGGCTCAGAACAGTCTCCCCTGGTCAAAGTTCTGCCCAATGTACACCAATGGGAGGTCCAACTGGGACCCTAACCCCCCTAAAACCTGGACATGATCAAACTGGACTACCTTACATTGGTTTCATCCCGATCGGTGCAGGGGTGTCAGAATGCATAACTGGACAGGCAAACAAACAAACAGAACAATGATTTTTATAAATAAGATTGTCAAATATAAAAATATATTTATGCTCAGCATAAAATAGGAAAATTTGTACTATGCATGCCCACAAACAGCACCTTCTCACACTTGGAGAAGGGGAACAGGGGAGGGAAGGGGAAGACGAATGTAGCCAGGTACAGTAAAGGCGTGTTTGTGAAATTGCAACGAAGGTGGACAAGAACGGAGATACACATATGCCAGTCAGTAGCCAAATCTTTTGCGGCTGCTAGAGGGCAGGGTCGAATATACACTGATGATGATGAGGGTGATGACCTGCACCACTAGCTGGTCGATTTTGATTGAATGATTGCGAATTTACTCCCCAGTTGATATCACTTCCTTAATTGTTCACAGCTATGTTACAAGAGTTAGCGGTCATTTATGTGACTTTTTGCTATTTGCAGTAAGACAAACACAGTACTGTAGTTCTATAGAGGTATATAAAAAAATATTACACTGAAAAGTGAATGAGTTTCATGCTAGCAAGTTGAATGTCAGCAAACATTTCTTTTAGGACATTTAGAATTGCAATTATGTTTGGCTAGGCTTATGCGATTGTGTATGGTTAGTGTGCTACAATAGACCAATTAGTACTGTAAACTGTCTACTCTGTCTTAAATTGTATGTAATATAAATTTATTTCCCGATCAGATCTTTCGTGCTTTGGAAATAAAACATGCCCGGATTCCTAACAGTAATATTTTGTTTATCATTTTTTCTGCTTGTAATAGCCATGCAAACCTAATTTTTCACTTTAGGGGCTAGATTTACTAAACTACGGGTTTGGAAAAGTAGAGATGTTGCCTATAGCAACCAGTCGTATTCTAGCTGTCATTTATTTAGTGCATTCTACAAAATGACAAGTAGAATCTGATTGGTTGCTATAGGCAACATGTCCACTTTTTCAAACCCACAGATTAGTAAATATACTCCTAGGTGTTTTTGTTGCGAAATACCTATTTCTATTAAGTTTAAGCTAACATAAAGCAATTTGTTTTGATATTGTCAACTTTATTAAGTGGCAATGTTTTGATGAATTTTTGGTCTCCTGTTTCTGAAATATAGCACATTGCTTCTCAACTGGCATTTTATGTCGTCCAAGGATGACAACAATGACATCACCTCTTCCACTAGCACCTGCAATAATGCCACAGGAAGCATGTCTACAGATCGCATGCAAAACATTTTGGGATGCCAGACACAGACATGATATGCTGTTTTCAGCTCATAATTTATGTCATCCTGGAATCCCTGCCAATTGTACAGATTGATTTAGAGCATAAGATGGGCAACCACACAAATACCGCCACTGAATAAATTGTTGGCTTGCTCATTTCTTACCACAGTAGCTATGGTGACAAGAATGTTCCAGACTGCTTTTAGTCAGGTACAACAGGTATTTCTGTCTCACATGAAGCAATTTATTCATTTGCCATGGGCTGAGGAATTCCCTTTGATGATAAACCAGCAATTTTACAACTATGCTCCATTTCTACATGTCATAAGGTCAAATGGTGGTACACATGTAGCTATCAGGAAGCATGAAGAATGTCATCCGAATCCCAAATCTTCGCTACCTATTCCCAGGACACAGATTCTAACATTTTCACTAAAGCAGGATGAAATTGGTTGCATGCGTCGTGCAGGTTGCGGCCCATGGGGTAGGTCTTATGCACATACAGGAAAGACACAGGCAGGATAACAATCCAGGAATGGTGTCTGCAGAATACAGAACCAGGTATATAGGCAGCTGGATTGAGTATCAGGAATATGCCAGCAGGTAACTGCTCCAGGAGTTTGCCAATGGGATATAGCACCAGCTATATGCCAATGAGATATAGCACCATGAGTATGGCAACAGGATGTAGCACCTTTAATATGCCAGCAGCATATAGCACCAGGAGTCAGGGCCATCTTTTCCATTGGGCACGATGGGCAGCTGCCCGGGGGCCCCACGGGCATGGGGGCCCCAAAGGCACGGCTCTTAATGAGAATAAATAATCCTGCAAAAGAAAAAAACCTGCAAGGGTCACTGAGCAAGTACATCTATCTATCTCTATCTCTATATATCTATATCTGTATACATCTATATATCTATATCTATATCTAGGGGCCCCGGTGCACTGCTTTTGCCTGGAGGCCCATAATGTTGTTAAGATGGCCCTGCCAGGACTGTATCTGCAATGGAAAGGCAGCACGGAATACAAGCTTAGAAATAAATGCTCTGGCACCCTAGTGGTGCACAGAGTGGGTTTAAATAGTGAGAGAGGGGGTGCGGGGGAATGATGGGCATGATGCGGATACTGCCAGGTGGAAGAAGGTGCAGCGCCATCTTGATGAAGAGGAAAAAGCACGGCAAACCAGACCAAGTCAGTCCAGTTCCTGACAGTAGCCCTGAGTCCATGGAGGAAGAAACTAATCAATTTTTCACAATTGGTAACATTTTGATTCCATCTATGCCTATGCTTTTTGTGATGTATCTCTCCTCATCTATAGCACTGTTGCCAAATTTCCAAAGAGTACCCATAACTCTTTTGTTATGAAGCCATCAATAACATGGCAGATATTATCACAGAGGCATTGTGTACACACGTGTGTGACATTATTGTCATCTCTATCATTTTTTTTAGAATATTGGCATTAAGAATGGGGTGCTTTACATGGAGGTGGAGATAGTTGTCAAGGAACCTAAAAATCATGACCTGGAACTTTCCCCAATGGAAGAAAACCAGAGCTTTTTAAATTAACTTGTAACTAAAATATGATATGATTACCTAAACAATACTAATTTTAAATAATTTGCTACAATTATAAATACATGGAAATAGAATGCATTTTGACACATGTTAATTTCCAAAAAATATTCTAATTTCTTGATGGACTGAACAGAGATTTTGCCTTGCAGCATATATTTTTCCTTTCAACCAAATGTATTGCCCAACTTTACTAAAAACAACATATACCCTACTTTAATCTATTACTTATGTAGGATTAATTAAAAAATACAGCTGCATTTAACATTTTTATTATGTGATAAAAAAAAAGGAAAAAGGAGATTTAGGGCCTGGGTCAATAAGGCACCATTACTGAGTGCAGCGTATGTACGTGCAATGAAGCACGTACCTAGCGGTTGCGAACGTCTGAAGTCAGTAAGACACATATTGTTGCATACGCATCTTAATGACTTCAGGTGCAACTCTTCCTACCGTATGTGGGGACGACCGCACACGTCATGAAAAACTAAGATGTTCGTCCATACGGTACTTTTCTGCTGTACCTGCGGCAGCATACGCTACACTTTCAAATGTCATAGGAACATCGTCGGTGTATCTCTGAATGTGTGGTTGCTGTTTCTACAATTGGAAAACTTTGCCACTAAGCCTGGCATTAATGTGAGGTGTGCCCCTATTATACTTAATCTCTTCCCCCATTGCCTTTTGACCCACTGCTTTACTTAAATTAATTATAATAATAAAATAATAATTTGAAAATCAAAACCCACACACCAGCTTTTCTAGCAAAACTAACAATTTGAATTAGCAAATAATAATCTGAACAATAATATTAACAGTTAAAAATGAATAAAACTTATTTAGTAAATTTTTTAGATATTTAATTTTTTTATATTTATTGTATTTTTTTCTTCTTTTTGGAGCTCATTGAATAGCTTCTGACTGTGTGGTCTGGTTGTACCCATCAACTCCTCGTCAGCTGCAACAAAAGAAATACCAAAATGTAGTAAATGCATTGTAAATTATTAAGAACTACATTCATGTGGTGAAATGCTAGGTCTAGGTTCCTGTACATATGGGTATGCATTTTTCAAGCTCGGTATAGTGCAGAAATGGGATGTCACTAAAAAACGGGCCAAAAGTTTTGTATTATGCTGAACACAGTAGTAATAAAAAGTATATAGTATAATTTTGTGTGTTTGCGTAAAAAAGTTTTTTTTCATTGCACATGTTGCCAAGCAGAGTCTCTAGGCTGTAATTTTCCAAACAGCCGGCTGCAGACTTAGGATGGTCTCTACTGTGAATGGGCAGGGAAAACTGTTTCTCATGTCAACATCTATCTCATTTAAAAAAAAATGACAAAACTCCACTATATGACAATTACCCTCTACTTACTTTCTTCCACCAGCACCTGTGGCTGCTGAGATGGTTCAGGCTGGCTCTGGAACAGGACTGGGGAGATGGAAAGAAGGTCTTCCATCACTGCTGACTCCTCCTCCTGTGGGAGGTCAAACTGTTTCCTTGCCACTGCCGCCTCCTCCTGGACCACCCCTGCCGCCTCCTGTTGGACCACCTCCTCTTGATCATTGCGGCGATGGTGGCGGTAGCTGTGTTGGCGTCCTTTTGGAAAATAGGATGTGTCATATTTGTTTTATTTTTTATTTTCTCCAACATACACAAACATGCAGATAATTGTAGCTTTCAATGGGAAATACACTACACCACTCATGTTCCATAAATGAAATGGTTAACGTTTGAAACAATCAGAAATACTGTTCATGGGACCACAAATATTATCACAAATAAAATGCATTAAATGAAGCATAATAAGCACAAGAAAGGATATAATGGTATACAATAGTTGATATATGATATGATAATCAGTAGGGAATAGACACAAAAGAGGCCTTTGCAAATGTGTCCATGTTTTATGTGTGGTGAGCCACTTGCATATTACACTGTGTTTTGGTAGAATTTACGAGCATCTATTTCAGCCCTTAATTCTGAGAGGAGGTCGGGCTGCCTTCTCCGCAAATCGCTCCATCTGCGCTGCAATCGCACAATGAAGCGCCGACTGCCCAATTGCATGCGTAGATGCCTGCGGACGGTTCGATAGGCATTGACTTTATCTCCTTATATGCTATATAAGCCTGCACACCTAGGGCCATTTTACTTACCTCAAAATGGAGGGTGATCGTTTGTGGAAAATGTCCAGTTACCCAGGAATGCCAATGGAAGGCTAAAGAACATATAGAAAACATAACAAAACTAGTAAACAGCCCCATGACTACGCTAAGAAACAAAGTAAAAACAAGTAAACTATAACATGAAACAAAGTGGGGGTTCTGTGTTCGTGGCCGGACGATCGCTCCTTTTCTGGCCATGCGCACAGGACTTTTGCGTACGATACACACAAAAAAGGACATACATCCCTTAATGACTTAGGCCCTTACTGTTTAGTTTTTCCCCCAGGGCCAATGTTAGGTGAAGCCCTCCACACTTGGCTCTGTGTGGCTTGAGTACTGGGCCTGCAGTAGCAAAGGCAAGTCTGGAGGCCTCTGATCAGGCAACATGGGCTAGAGATGGGGACAGGCCCTTGGGCCACTGGGTCAATTTTCGATTACCTCCAGGAGGCGCACATCATCATCATCATCATTTATTTATATAGTGCCAACATATTCCGTAGCGCTTTACAATTGGGGACAAACATAGTAAACTAATAAACAAACTGGGTAAAACAGACAAAGAGGTGAGAAGGCCCTGCTCGCACGCTTACAATCTATTGGACAATGGGAGTTTGACACATGAGGTTAAGTCTACCTTTGCAGTTGGCCCAGCCAGATGATTAAAGTGCAGAACCAAAAGGTGGAGATGAGGATGGTGGTCCTGGACGCTCATCCTCTCCTCTCACTCCTCCTTATGGTCTCCCGCACTGGATTTTTGCTACTTTTGGGGGTGTTGGAATGTAGTTTATAGACATTTTAATAATTTGTAAAATAAACTTTTTACACTAAAATAATATTGTTTCATCAAAATATTTTTCCCATGGCCCTAACTCCTGACAGTGTTTCTAAAAACTGAAACAAGTTGGATCAACTAATTTAACGAATAACAACCATGAAATCATTTTAGTTCAATGCAATAGTAAATGTATTAGTATAAGATTGTATGAAAAACCCATATTGTTTGTAGGAAATAACAGACTTATAAGGCCCACTTGTGTGCATCTTTTTTTACCATGAATTTTTATGAGTATCTATTTAATTCAATATCAGGCCCAGTGATGGATTTAAATAGCTATTGAGTGTATTATTGAAAATGTAACAAAATCAACAAAAATAGTTGAATATAAATTTGTAACCTCCATTCCCTGAAAGATATTATGTTATAAAAATTTAGCGATTTACAAGTCTTTCAAATAATTGTCATTTGAACTTGCAACTCTGAACACAATTGCCTTACAATAACTTCCAAATAAGTATTACTTTTTTAATGTTCAGACAAAATCTGTTAGCTTTAGTATACATATTTTTCAGTTACTGTAGAGTGGTTCTTTTAAGCTATGATTTTCCATTAGGACAACATAAAAATTAAAATAGAGTGTGGTGAATGGGTTAAAATATATCCCAGGCTCTGCACAAGTCATATAAGCCTAAGGAGGAAAATGTAATGAAGGGTCTTTAGAAAAGTTAATGTACTTTGGCAAGACTGGAAGCCTGAAATTAATGTGGTTGTTAGGTCACTACGAGCAACATATGCTTTTACTAAGCTATAGTCTTATTTCTTTCCTAATCAGACATAAATGCTCTAAGTACTTTAGTTTTGTGAAACCTCCAATTTAGGTAAAGGGGTTCCTAATGTTGCATTCGGTGATAGTAAGTTCTTTCTACTGAATGCAAATTGCCAGGGGAGACCTGAAAAAAATGTACATTTCCATTGTCTTAAAAAGTAATTGATTTGCCATAAAGCAATGATATATCATAAGAAAATTAGCAATTTGAGGGATATCTATCAAGCAGAAAAGTCTATAAATGTCATAAATAACAGTAGGATAGGTAGTGAAGAAGTGGGAATAACGAGGTCATACTTATACATTTATAAAAACAATTTCAGAAAAGCAATAAGTTTGAAAGCATAGTACCGGAAACACTATTTATTAGTAGAGTTTTCTTTTAATAAAACATACATATGGAGTGGACTTTAGTTCAAATTATATTATATTATATTACCCATTCAGTTCAATAGGAAAGGTATAATAATATGCTAATTTAACATTTAAGCTAAATTCCCCAACAAAGGTAGACCCAACTGTATGTGAATATGTAGCAGAGACAACTCATCCGTGGTGAAATAATCACAAAATTAGGGTTAAATGATGTTATTAATCAATACCTTTAGAACTGTATATCTTATTCTAAAAAAGAAAAACAGTATTGTGTGTATTTTAAGTTCTTAAAAATGTTTTAAAATATGATTTTGTAAATCAATTTGAGAAGCTGTTTCTACAGCACATAATGTATTACACCCCATTTACAGTATGATTAAAAACAAATGAATGCAACAAGAAAGCCTATATAGTTTAAGCCATCATCAGAGAGAAAGTGTATTGTACATGTAACATACAAGTTGATGATTAATTCCAAAGTGGCATTTAAGTAATAAAATTCACTCAGATCTATTTTTTTTTATAAAAAACTGGACACTTGGAGGCAGTATTCTACTTATGTCTCTGGTGATATTTAAGGTTACCTCTGTAAACAGTATGTCAGCTAGATTTCACATTGTATAATTGGTATTTGGTTCTGTGTGCAAAATAACTACAAACCAGTTGTATAAACAAATAAACCCTGTTTATTAATAGGTTCTATTTTCCCTTCTAAAAGTCTGATGGAAATCAGAATAATGAAAACATTGATCTGGTTGTTTGCTAGAACTTTCTATCCTTTTGTAAACATTGAGCTATTTACTGTACCTTCCGTTTTGCTCAAGGTTCATTATATGTTTGCTCATAAAATCAGTGTTTATCCCTGTAGCTCTTTAACAAATCAGCTATGGTCTCCTGGTAAGTAGTTGCCCCACCATGGCCTGAAGCTTGAAGTCACAACAATGATATACGACATATATACATGTTTAATAGACATTGCTTCAGTTTGTGAAAATAACCATTACTAAATGCCAGAAAGCATAAAGACTGATAAAAACTTGATTCCAAGTGTACCACCCATTGCCAGGGTAATATAATTTTGTAGGAGAATTTCATGGTAAATCTTACTTTACAGCAAAACACAATATGACCTGGGTATCACATGATGACAAAAGGTTTCGGGAGTTCTTTATTCAGTAAAACTTTATTTTAACATTGTGTATATGTGTTTATTGTATTTTCTATTTTAGTTAAATTAGCCTTAGGGACAAACTGTCCATTATTTGAGACCCGGGGGTGGAAAAGTTGCCAGTCTAAAGGTCCTAATCTTGATAATTACTCCAGTTCACAGTCCTGGGGGGTGGGGAAGCCTATGTGCTTTTAAGCATGGGGCAGATAGCCTCTGAAAAATGGGGGGCACACTGTTTTTGTGCCATAGAGAATCCATCCCTGCCAAGGGGCTGGCTTTTAATATAGCAACATTTTTTCAATGAAATATACAATAACTGAAGTCATAGAAATTAAAAATAAATAAGAAAACCAATTTCCAGAGAAAAGAGCAAGCAGCAGTGGTAATAATAAGGTAGAATAGGCTCCCAAACTGAGAGTTCCATGCAAAATGCTCCAGCCAAATCACCAACTGGTCTCAGTATCAACAGGGCCGATGGAACGCGGTAGACGGGGTAAGCAAGGCGGGGGGTGCCAAGACTGAAGGGCGCTCCCCACCAACTGCAGTCCCTGCTTATCCGCCGCCACATAAAAAAAAGTTAGAAAAAAAAACAGACGGCCCGGCGCCCTTTCTCCCCCTCCCCTCTGCTCCCTTCTCACTGACAGTGTCGGGCATGACATCATCATATCCCTACACTGTCAGCGAAGAGCGGTGCAGAGAAGAGCCGTTTACCGCGTAAAGTAGTATAGGCTCCAAACTGAGAGTTCCATGCAAAATCCGCCAGCTAACTAGTCTCAGTATCAACAGGGTTGATGGAACGCGGTAAGCGGGGTAAGCAAGGCACCAAGACTGAGGGGCTCTCCCGACTGCCTGCCATCCTCGCTTATCCACAGACACATAAAAAAAAATTGGAAAAAAACTAGGCAGCCCGGTGCCTTCCTCCCCCTCGCCTCTGCTCCCTTCTCAGTGACAGTGTCGGGTGTAACGTCATCACGTCTCGACACTGCCAGTGAAGAGTAGCGCAGAGAGGAGCCACACACAGAGACAGCGAGTAGAACAGAAGACAGAAGAAGAGCAGAGAAGAGAAGGAAAGAAGGTCCTAGAAAGGTAAGTAAATAATGGAGGAGGACAGTAATGGGGAAAATGAAGGGGGAAAGTAATGTTCAAGAAGGAGGGGGGGGTAGTATGTGGAAAAAGAGGGTGACAGCAACGTTGATGAAAGAGGGAGACAGCAATGTTGATGAAGAAGGGGGGCAGCAGTGTGGACGAGAAGGTGGCAGCACTGGGATGAGGAGAGGGTACAGTGTGATGGAGGAGAGGCCTCAGAGTGATAAAGGTGCACAGTGTGATGATGAAGGGGCACAGTGTAATGAAAAGTGTGCACAGTGTAATGAAAAGTGTGCACAGTGTGATGAAGGAGGGGGCACAACCAAACTAATATGCTAAAAATTTTAAATCTTACTACAAATAATACATATAATTCATTTTTATTATTTATATAGCAATTCATGTTTGCTGTTTAATGTATTTATTTGTATTACTCTCTTTAGTAAAGTGTATTATATGAGTTGTATTAAAAAAAAAAAAGCATTATTGAATGAACAAAAAATTTATAAAAGAGGAGGGCGCAAAATTGTTTTTTTCGGGGGCGACGTACATGCTAGCACCGACCCTGGGTATCAATGTGATGGCCATTTAGGCTACAATGATCACCACTGTAGCTTCACATCCCCTAAAATGTGTAGAACTATATAAAATGTGTAGAACTGTATAAAATCAGAGTGAGGAAATGAAGGTTAAAAATTAAGGAACTCTGCTAATCTGCTTATAGGTCAGGAGAAGTTCTCAGTTTAGCAACAATACTGATTTTATGTGGGTCAGATGTAAAAAGCTGTTCTGTGACAGCCAAAAGCATATCACTTGGAAGTATTGTTTAAGGATAAACAATTTGTAAGTATCTCTGGACACAAATATGCTGACTGATTTTGATTCAAAATATAACCAGCCAAGTCACTCCCCACAAGGATGGACTGGGAAATTAAAGCAGCCCTGGGAAATATGCTGAAGGTGGCTTCACATTGTAGACAGAACTACATTTTCAGTAGATTAGCTCAAATCACTAGGAATCAAGGCAATGCATGCAGAGCTCCGAAATGACAGACGCAGAAACAGGTGAGATCAGCATGCAAGCGTGTGAATATCGCTTAAAACAGTTCTAGGATGCCCTCTAGCCCCTTCCCTTACCATTCCAACACACTGGTAAGTCTGTGTGCACCAATGTTAGGTGGAAACGACTCCCTTTTAATGAGCCAAGCAGCGTGAAGCATGACTGCATGAAAAAGTCCCCAAAACTGAGACTGTCACAGCAGATTTAGGACACTTGGAAGATAGTATTGCTCTCTCCTACCAAGTTTTGCAGCTTACGCTACTTGCTAATGCTGGTGTCTTAAGCTCAACTGCTACTTGTCTAATAATTAGGCCTCCTTTCCCCAACCTGCTCAGAAATTAAGTTAATAGCATTCAAATTCAATAAATAGACACTTCCACAATATTTCAATACCATCCACCAGCCCTTATAGATTACATTAATACCACACACATACCTGCTCTCTACTTAATAGAATGCTGTAGAAGAAAAAAATCATCTGACAGCCTCCTGTGGAGTCACTGTATAAGTGGGGAGCATGCACCAGCATTACAAAGAGGGTTAGCAACTGCCCTTATGATTGACAGTGCCTTGAAAATTTCACATTTCACACAATTGCAGCCTAAGATTTGCAAAAAGCATTTGTTGCAGGGCTTGAACACAAAGGGCCTGATTAATTTTTAGATGTAGTTCCCTTGCGTGCTGTATTTTGCATGAAATAGCTCTGCACATGCTCATAAAATGGAAATTACCACAATAAACGCAATTGCATATGATTGATGTCTGCAAACGGCACTTATGACTGCCTGCGACTTGATGGGTGTAACATGGGAAGGGGCGGCTGAACATAGGCAATGTACAATAAGGGCATGTCAATGCAGATGGCACCGATGTAAGTCCTGGGTTTCACTTATGTAAGTGATTTTTAACCATCTCATTTGCACCAGTTACAGGCAGGTGTGAGTGCTTACTGATAGTGATGACTAGTCTTTGTTTTAAAAACTACATATATGCGTGCCTCTAGATAACACAGAAAATGTGTGCAAGGAAGGTAGACTATAAAAATGGATTGTATACACAGTAAGAACATTTTGATTTACTATTAATATTTAATAATTTTCTCAATGAATATAGTATTAAGATTTGGTCATTTATTATTTTAAATATTATTATTTTGCATGAGGTCTGTATTTTTTTATTGCACATATTCATGGGTATATCCTGCACTCTGTTCTGTCTGTCTACATATAGCAATTAAGTTTTAGGTAGAGCATACTTATACCCAGATTGATATGGAAACATATATTAAGATCCACTTGTATTTAAATACGGTTGGAACTACGCTGAAGTTCCATGCTCGTTGATGAAACGCAAGTTGCGTGCCGGTTATGACCAAACATAAATCAGGGTCAAAATGTATGAAACTGGGGACAAAGGCACATTAAACCCTGTTCATCCTCTCTTAATGAGATACAAAGTGCTTACAAAGAGATCCAATGCTTTGCAGACCACAGAAAACTTAACAGTTACTTCTGTAGTTTTACCAGAAACTCAGCAGTAGGGCTCAATGCAGTTACACAATGCCAGAGCATGGAAACAATACACTGATTTATTACAGTTCTTTCCTTGGATCAACTTTAGAAGACTTCTCCATGATCTCAAATGATTCTGAAGTTCTGACCAATTTTCCGGGGCCAGATTCTCATCAGTGCTCAAAAATGTAAAGATATTTAATGCAATTATTTCCACTGGAAGAGTAATATTGTTTCTAGCAATGACTCGTACTATTGAGAGACCACCAGGAAACCAGAACACTTAGACCAAATCATTTTTTGCATATGACACAGCACCATATATTTCCTGACAAAACTTTCTGCAATTTGGCTTGACTTTTTGTCACAATTAAACCATAATCTGTGTACACTGACATTCAACTTAGTTTCATGTAAGATAAATTCAATGTGGGGTATTTAATTGTTAGCGAGTTCGCTAAAATACTCTCGCTCGAAAAATATTACCGTTAATACGGTAATTACTCGCTGGATTTCAGCTCGCAGCTCCCTGAGCTGCGAGCTGAAATCCAGCGAGTAAATTACCGTATTAACGGTATTTACGCGCAGATTACCGTATTAACGGTAATATTTTTCAAGCGCGAGTATTTTAGCAAACTCGCTAACAATTGAATACCCCCCAATGAATCTGTGATAAAGAAGGCACAAAATGGTTAAATAGCCTTACTAATCATTCTGCTAAAATATATAATATATAGAATAAAGAAAATGAGATAATCTAAGGAAACTCCACTGCCAAAATTACGGAGCATGAACATGTTATCCATAAGATTGAAACATCTGTATTTTTACCAAAATAAATAAAATCCTGTACCAGATAAAGTTATTGAAAAATGGGATTGTGAACATTTGTGTACATTTAGGGGCATATTCAATTGTTCCGAATCCCCGCGACGTTAAAACTATTACAGTTATTACAGTAATAGTAAGCTGGATTTCAGGGAGCTGCGAGCTGAAATCCAGCAAGAAAACTACTGTAATAACGGTATTTACGTGTACTATTACCGTAATTACAGTAATAGTGCGTGGAGCGCGAGATTTTTGGCGTTTCCGCCAACAATTGAATATGCCCCTTAATCTAGATTATTTGTGCCAACACAAACTTCAGATGTAAGGAAATGGCTTTAGCAACAGTTTTTTTTATCTTGCAGAAAATAAATTGGGGGGCACTTATATGAGGCATAATGTGAATTGGGGGCACTTATGTGAGGCATAATGTGAATTGGGGGCACTTATGTGAGGCATAATGTGAATTGGGGGCACTTATGTGAGGCATAAAATGAACTGTGGCACTTATGTGTAGCAAAAAAATTAATTGGGGCATTACTGTAGGATAATATGAACAAGGAACAACTATGTGGTATGTTATGAATTGTGTCCACAACTATTTGGCATAATATTAAGTAGGGCTCTACAATGAGACATGCTATGATTTGCAGGCACAACTATGAGGCATAATCTGAATTTAGGGTACCACTATGTGACATAATAAGAATTGGGTATATTATTGTGTGGCATAATATGAATTGATTTGGGGCATTTGTGTGGCACAATATGAATTGAGGGTACTACTATGTACCATAATATGACCTGGGGGCACTGCTCTGTGGCATAATATGAATTTAGGTTAGTTCTATGTGGTATAATATGAACTGGGGTCCCTATTTTGTGGCATAATGGGCATTAAGGGTACTGCTATGTGGCATAATGTGAATTGGAAGCACAAATATGAGGCATAATGTGAACTGGGGGCCCTACTATGTGGCATAATATTAATTGAGGACACAACAATGAAGTATATTATGATTTTGGAGACCACTATGTGTCATAATATGGACTGAGGGCACTACTGTGCAGCATAATAGGAATTGGAGGCACTACTGTGGCATAATATGAATTTAGGGTACTACTTTGTGGCATAATTTCAACAATTATTTGTTGGTGCCATTACTATTAATCTTGATATTAGTATCATAAAATACGAAATAATTAAATTTTACACACAAAACTGGTACACCTGGGGATAACTAGATTTAAGTCAGCACACTGGTAGAAAAAGGTTGCCAACCCCTGATCTAAAAGCACATAATAAAATTCTGATATAATACAAGATATGTCCTTTTTTACCCCCTGCATTTACTCCAGTGTAAAAATTGCAAAGCTCTGTACTTTGCTTTAAAGATTTGACTATGAGAATGTACAAACACACTTAAGTCTTGGAGTAAGTAGATCTAACTCTTATATTTCATATGAAATTACATTATCACGCGTTCGACTCATTCCCTTGGTATAACCCTTATAGAACATACAAAACCCGGGCAAAACTTACAACATCATGGAGACTACCATCCAGTAGGAAGTTGCTGGTGTAAAAGGACAAACATTTAAGTACCCACTAACCACATGATGGTCAATAAAGGAAGAATTTAATAAACACAGGACAATATCATCATGTTATGTACTGACATGGAGAAGTTCACCCAAAAGAATTGTCTTCACATTTAACACTTCAGTACTAAAATCTATAGAGAATATAATAACACCATAAAATGTTTTAGTCAGAAAATTTTATAAGAAAACACAATATATACCCTCTTTCCTTAATAAAGAAAAATGTACAGAATTAAAAAAATCATTAATATTGAAATAACTCAAATAAAATGTCATTATTTTTCAAAATGATATTAATCACTTCCATAAATAATTAACCTAATTCTATTTTATGAAGTAAAAGCAACTGACAGTTGCTTCCATGATTAGCCTTCATAAAACATTTTATATAATGAACAATGGGGTCTATTTCACCCCACTACTGATTTAGTATACTCTGCTATCTTGTAGTGTTTCTCTTAAAAATAAGTGAATATTAATTTAAGGTGATGATAGATGGAGATAGATCCAAAGGGTTGATACTCCCAACCAACTCTACATTATTACCCTCATCACCATCTAGATCTTCTATTGGAATACTTTGCTGGAAATCAGTTATCCTATTAGATCTAGTAATCCCTATGGTTTACAAAGTTTGACCTTAGTGTTATATTCTTAATTGCTATAGCTCAATCAGTATTGATTTTGTAGAGGTATCTAAAAAAGCAATACTGCATTTATCACTGTCTAATATTTCATTTATAACTGCGCTAGAACTCTCAGTAATTACACATTCAAGGGAGGTACAATGAGGAAAGTGTTCCATGTCATCTTGCTATGAAAACTACATCATCTCTGAGACCGTATAGGCCTTTTCCATTGTTATGACTACCATACCACATTACTCAATTATTTTATCAATTTGAAGATTCTCAACTGTTGCTAACACATTTGTGCCTTCATTACAGGGAACAATGAATGGAATTACCTCTACTGTTATCAGAGACTTAGGCCTTTCTTTACTCAGTGGTTCTGAAGAATTATCCATCAGAGAGCTTTTAGTTACAGTGGAAGAATATATAGAGACAAGTTAACCCGTGCATGATACTCATGCATTCTAGTCAAATCAAGCTACTTAAGGTGTTAAAAAGGTTCTTGTCATGCATTTGGGCCTAGCCCATGCCTCCTCAGGGGAAGAGCGTTACTTCCCGACGCAAGTGCCCTTTTTTAACGTGGTTTTGTCCACATGTCACCACCTCATCATTTTTCTCCATCACCTCATCCTTCATCTTCATCGCCACATCCTTCATCAAGCTACTTAAGGTGTTAAAAACTTCCCACTGTCACCCCCGGCAACCACCAACCACTCCCAACTGTCACTTCTCCTTCAAGAAATATATAGGTCAGTGTATAACTCTGCCCAGCAGGTGGCGCTGCAGTTTGTTGTTTTTTTTTCACACACACCACTAGGCATTTATATAGTGGATAGATTCTGAAAACTTCACCTACTACAGATAGTACCATAGCAGCGTGAGCAGTATTACTAGTGGCCCCTATTACAATGCCAGTTCCATCTTGGATTGAAGATCTTTTATGTAGCCAACACTGAATTTTTAGAAACTGGCTCTGGGAAGAACTTCTCAGAATAGGTGGAAGATCCCATGGAATAGACAGAAGGAGCTTGTTATTTATTTACAGATCCAAATCCCTGACATAGAGAACATTTTACACTCTTTTAGGCATAAAATAGATCATATTCTATACCATTATGTAAAACTATAAGTTTACCTTCCATTCTGCTTACTTTTTGTGGTTTAAGCAAAATAAGAACTTGTCTGTGTAGAGGTAACAAATATTGCAAAATAAATTCTTTCCCATCTAAAATAATGGGGAAAACATGTGTTTTTAATTCCCCAAAACTCTCCAACCAAGATTATAATTCTGCTGCTGGTTTAAAAGAAGTCAAAACATATGTTCCCAATCTATCTAATGCTTCTATCTAATGGTGTGTATCTCCTACTACAATTAGTTTTTCAATGGTTTTATAATGATCAAAAAACAATGTCTTTCCATATATTTTACTTACTGGTATAACAGAAGAAGCTCCAACTACACTAACCATAGCTTTTACATAGGCTCCATTTAGGATATTGTTGCGCACTAAGCTGAGTACTCTATGGCCCCATGAAATGCTACCAACATTTTCTTGTACATCAATGATCATACTTGCTATTTTTGCAAAGCTTCTCTGTGGGGTTGCTTGTTCTTGTGCCTGAGCCATAGGGTTTGATTCATTTTCAGATGCAACCTGCATGCAACTTGCGTTTAAAAAGGAGCACGAAACTGGAGTGAAGTTATGATCAGATTCAAATACAAGCGGATCTCAATATACATTTGCATTTGAATCTGGGTATAACTGTGCTCTGGATAAACGTTACTTGCCATATGTAGACAGAGAGAACAGAGCGCAGGATATGCAGATGCATATGTGCAATATAAAGGGACATCAGAAAGCATGAGGGGAAAAATATTTTAGAAAATAAATTAGCAAATCTTAATATTATATTAATTATTAAAAATAATTATTAAAAATGGTTTCTATTCCTGTATTTTTTTAAATTAAATACATAAATCAGGATATTCTTAATGCGTACTGTACATATAATGTCTTCCTTGCATACACATGTTCTGTGCTATCTAGTGACACGCATATGTGTAGCTTTAAAAAGCAAAGACCATGCCATGACAGTTATCACCATCAGTCAGCAATTACATCTGCCCTGTAGATGGTGCAAATGATATGGCTAAAAACACTTAAGAGAAACCCAGAACTTGAGTCGGCCACATCTGCGTTGGCATGCCCTTGGCACGGCGTTACTATTCATTGCCTATGTTTATTTGCCTCTTCCCTCCCCAATTCCGCCTTTCAAGTCATAGGCAGTAATAAGTGTCATTTTCGTACAGACATGAATTGCATAATCATCATCATCATCATCATTTATTTATATAGCGCCACTGATTCTGCAGCGCTGTACAGAGAACTCATTCACATCATAATGTCTGTTTCTGTGCATACGCAGAACTATTTCACACAAGATACAGCAAGTAAATGAACTTACGT
Organism: Mixophyes fleayi; assembly: GCF_038048845.1. NCBI lineage: Eukaryota > Metazoa > Chordata > Amphibia > Anura > Limnodynastidae > Mixophyes > Mixophyes fleayi. The sequence continues at coordinate 254,220,919 of NC_134402.1, forward strand.
CCGAAGATGAATCAGGCCCATAATGCCTAAATTACACAAGCAACAATCATAGAAACAAAAGTGAATTGCTAAATGAAAAAAAAATGTAATGCTGTCTTTAATAAATATACAATATATTATGTTGCAATCTGCACCTAATCTGTCACTGAATTATTCCAGTTTTTTCTTTCAAAATGGAGATAAAACTACCCAACATAAAATATTTAAAGTAGGAAAAATAGAGGTCCAAAAATATTTAGAAACCACAAACAAAATAACTTTTCAGAAGCAAAAAACAATAAAAAGCACAGAAGCAGCAATGGAGAAAAGAATGCAATCTGATTTTCAGTGAGCCCAGCACCTACAGCAGGTAGATGAACTGCAGCTGCTTGGGTAAGAAGGAAAAATTAATATAACTTTTGAACTAAAGGTGGAATTAAACTAAATGATACATTGACATGTGCATCAAACCTTTGCAAAAAGAAAATGTCGCAATAATCTACCAAAGAAAAGATTAAACTGCATACTGCTGATGCTTTATTTTCATTGCATTAAACCCTCTCTCATACTAAGACTTAACACTGTACTTAGAATAAATAACGACACTGACACTAGAAATGTTTTTGCAATTAAAGGTCACAGCTTATTAAAACAAGACATGGTGGCGGAGAAGGCAAATTGCAAGTCAGCTACAACTAATAGCAGCTAATAGCAGTAACCAAACAGTGTAGTGCCATCCAACACTAACCAGTAGTCTTAGGATATAATGCTTTATGATTGTATGGTGCTAAATCTGGCATCAGAGTGACTGCACCTCTTCTGGACTCACAATGACGTGCCCACACAAAGCAGGTCAAGGGATCTCCCACACAAAAGAACCAAGAGCCACAGTTACATCGAAGAGGGCAGTGACCTGTGGCCAATCAGCAGAAGCACTGTATGAATTAGTCGCTGACTGCAAATGCCTTCCTGCCAATGCTGGAGACATTTAACGGACCTACAACCACTGACGGATCCAAAAGGGGATCAGCAATCCTCATACCTTTAAATTGTGGCTGAGAAGTCCGATCAAAGGGACTAGCTGGTTTCAATCAATTAGGATGAAGGAGGGGTGTGGCTATGGGCCACCAGCTCACTAATGTGGAAAACCCAAAAATAAGCCAATGATAAAGCTGTGTCAAATAAGAGCGCCTCATAAGTGTCGGTGGCAACCTGAGACAGTGCCCTAATTAACTGGCGCAACAGTCAACTGGTATCATAAGATCCTCCCCAGAGGTTGAGTCCTATTCCATTCAATAAGGGTCTTACCAATGATAAAACTTTTTGTGAAATCTGCTTGACCGTGTAGCTGGGAACCCAGGAAGTGACCCCATTGCTGCCATGCTGCATGGTAAGATCTACTAGTGGAAGTCTATGCAAGTCCATATATGTCAGCTCTATAGTCTGCCAAATATAAGAAGGACAAGGGATACCAATGAGAGATGTACTTGTGGGGCCAACTCTCAAAAATTACTCTAGAGAGCACTTCAGCTATGTTGTTATCTATGCCCGGGCAATGCAGAGTTGTGAAAAAAATGTCCTGTTCTTGACAGCACAACACTGAGTGCCTAAAAAATGGAGATGCTCGAGCTCGGTTTTCTGAAAACCGAACTCATCCGAACTTAGGGGATTCGAGTGGGCTTGCGAGCCGGTTCGGTATTTTCGCGCTTCCTTGGATCTGAATCGAGGCAAAATGTCATTGTTTTCTTTTTGGATCTTGCGGGTGCCATTGCTCACACAGAAACAGGGATAGCAGTGTTCTTGTCACTCTCCATTCTCCAGTGACATTGCTCAGTGCCATTGCTCACACAGAAACAGGGATAGCAGTGTAATTGTCGCTCTCCAGTGCCATTGCTCATACAGAAACAGGAGGGGCATCTTGTTACTTGACAAAAATTGACTGAAAATGACTGGAAATTATTGTTACTGAGGTTAATAATAAGGTAGGAACTGCTGGCCGTGTGCAGTTGAACCACCATGCTCTGAGCGCGATAGTGGTGTCCGGAGATCCTGTGGAGCTCTGGCACTGTGACTGGGGTGACAATGCTTGTGGCTGTTCTCCAGTGGCTACCACTGGGAGAGAGTATTGATTGAAGAGGGCTAGTACAATGAACAGAGACTCGGGGATACTGGAGAGGAAGCAAGAAAAGGGGGGAAGGGTGCAAGAAAAGGTGAAAAAAAAATGGAATGAAAAAGAAAATTACTGAAAAGGACACAAAAGCGCAGAAAGAGGGAAAGGGATGCAGCAGAGGATAGAAGGTTAAAAAATAAAAGGGTATTAAGAGTATGAACAGAGTTGGAGCTATCCTTTGTAAAGTATACTGAGCCTCCATAACTTATTTGCCTATCCACAGATTTTTGGCAGTGAAAAGATACCCAGCAAGGCCTGGGAGGAGAATTTATAGAGTCACTGATTATCCTCCCAGTGGAACGTATTGGCTGGCAGCTATAGTGGCCTTAACTCCAAATGCTGACACTCGCACAAACACTTGCGTTGAAGTGCGTTCGGCTTATGGCCTTTCTTGTCATTAAATCATATATCTCTTCTCCTTTTTCAGGAGCTAAATCACACCTTCCCTTTAGCAGTAATAGCAGTAGATAGTAATAGAGCTATAACAAATATTAAATGAGATGTACTGTGCTGACCCTCACAGCCCATACATCTGTCATACATTTCCCAGAGGGTGGGTATATATATATATATATATATATATATATATATATATATATATATATGCACACATGTGTATGTATATTAGTATATTACTTTTTTAATGATGGCAGCTATTCTAATGTCAGCACATCAAGCCAATTTATCTGATCTTGCATACCTGAACCACTGCCAGTCCACTCTCCCTGTTTGTCAGCGAACTTGGCTTTTGTACAGGCGCAAACATTGACTCTGTCCTTTCATATCCTAAGCTGAAAAAAATTACAGTGATGATTAATGTGAAGCTGAATACCAAGATGAATACTATAGCATTTTGGTCATCAGCCAAAGAAAGTCTTCACTTCCAGTCTTTTCTTCTTTTTTTTTAAGAGAAATCCACATGTAAGAATTAGACTTTCCAAGGAAATTAGGTGTATTCTTTCCAAAGTGTTTCTTCCTTTCCATTAATCTGAAACAAAAAGCCACATGCTAACACTTTGGTGTGTAGTAATTAACCATGGTTCTGTGTGTGAGAATATATTTGCCATCATATATAGAATTTGCTGCATTTTGTGCATTTTATAGAAGTACATTATTTAAAATGATGGTGGAAGAACAGGTAAAACTACCTAAATCTAAAATAAAAGCTTAAAAAACATCTTGCATATTATACAAACATATAGTATATGAATGTGTGAAGCTGCATTGAGGTTCTGATATTAGGCTCAAAAATAGCTGGGACAACTACTGAAAATCCTTCGTCTCTGTGGCTACTTGATATGTGGTGCAAGGATATACGCTGACGGTAATCATCATCAGCACAGAACTTTACAGGTGTAAAAGATAAATAAATATATATATTTTAAAAACAAATAAATACATCCCCCCAAAAGTGAATCAGTTACCTGGTCTGGTGAGGATAATACAGGGGAATTACCGAGCAGAGTAGCCCCCCCCCCCCCCCAGAAGCTACAACTACAACCAGACTATAGTAGTGAAACACGCAGTGTTGAGTATTCCTTTTATAGTGAGACTCAGTCCAGAGGCAATTCCACCATACCAACATTTAAGCTGGCATAATGAGAAGGGGGCCCAGGCCCTGGTCTGGCTGACCCAGACTATGGGTAATGACCCAGGAATTTTAGTCCTTCCTAGGGGCAGAACCTTCTCCAAAGACCAGCCACTCTATTATCCTCTTTAGTGCTAAGGATGAGCTACCTATATTGTTCCTACACATTTTATGAGTTCATTCACGACAGTGCAAACTAGTAAAAAAATAAAATAAAAAAACTTTATAATTTTCAAGGGCAGATTTTAATATGAAAAACTATGTGTAGAATCCATTCTTTTGCTGTTTTGGAAAGGTTAATTGAGGCCAAAGCAAGACCCACAGGGAAATTCACACAAATGCTTTTAGTTCACTTTATGCAATTTTAAAAAAAGAACACCTTTTTGACCATTTTAAGTAGAGTTCTTTTTGCAGTGACAAGAGGTATAAGCAAACTGATGTTTTTTTTCTGAAAATTCAAAGTCTTCTGGAAAAATCCAAGGTATAATTTATGGGGGAACCACCCCTACAAATTACTGATGTTGATACTGGAATGTGACCAAAGTGCCAAAATAGGCTCAGCAGAGAAGGGATTAAATATACTTCATGTTACAGCAGGGTTCATCCCCCATCCTGATTGACAGATCCCTTTGTGTCACCCTAGAACAGGATGCCTGGACTGACAGACTGGGTGCACAGCCAATCAGGGCAGGGAGCTGATCCTTTCCTATTCCACTACTCCTCCCCTTTCCGTTATCTCTGCTCTTCCCCTTTTATCCCCTCTTCTCAGCTCCTCCCTCCTCTTTAAGTAGGCCAGCCCCACCTCCAGTCTTCGTCATATTGAACCACCATGCAAGAGATAGACAATTGTCTTCCAAAGCAATCTACACAGATCAATTAAGTTAAATGGGGTATTTTTGAAATTTATGTGTGTATGTTCAATAGTAAGGCAATGTTTCTGATGGTTTTAAAGTAGTGCGTGTGTGAGCGTGTGTGGGGGTGGTATTAATGTAATGTGTAGATGGTGGGTATTAATGTAATTTAATGGGGTTATTAATGTAGTATGGGAGATAGTGGGGGATTTTCATGTAATGTGGAAGATAGTGGGAGCAATTTATGAAATTTGAGGCTATTACTGTAGTGTACTAGTGGTATTAATGTAATGTGGGGGCTATTAATTTAATATGCAGGGTATTTTTTCAATGTATCAACAGGTTGGGGCTATTAATTTAATATGTGGGTTCCCGTTATTAAATATGGGGCTATTATTATTATTATTATTATTATTATTAACTTTAATTTAGAAGGTGCCACAAAAGGTCCACGACATCAGACATGAAATTTACAGTAGTACTGTCAGTAGTCGCAGCGGCCGCGGGCACCGCCGCGACTCTCACCTCTCTCCTCCGGACGTCCCGGACGTCGCTATGGCGACCGGGACGTCACTTCCGGATTTGGCCAGGGCAACGGTCGGACGCCAACAGGGATAGCGCTGTGTCCCGGCAGCAGGGGACAGCCGGGCGCATGCGCGGGAGCGCTCTCAAGCCTGCGGGCTAATTACTTGTCTATATCTGATCTGGTCATATGATGCAAAGCTGGGATCTGATTGGTTGATGCTAGTATTTAGGGCAGTGAGGTCTGCAGCCTCACTGCCGGTTATAGCGTTCTGTCCTCAGTTCTGCTGCCTGCTTGTTCTCTCCCTGCTTGGTTATTGTTACCTTTGATTGACTACCCGTGTATGACCTTTGTTTGTTCCTGGACCATTGAACCTTTGCTTCTGACCCTGACCATTTGCCTGAATTCCGGATTTTGCTCCTTTGCTTGTGCACCTGACCTTTCGCTTGTCCCTGGATTTCGTACCTGTGCTTGTGACCTTTGACCTTGGATCTCCTCCTCACTACTGTCTGCCAATCACTCCACTCCTGGGTTCTCCTTTAAGTCAGTATACGTTACTCGACCCTCGGTCGGCCCGCAGCCAAGTCTGTCCCCACCACTAGGGGCTCCAGCGAACACCGGGCCTTCAGAGTACTCCCCGAGTTTCATTGTACTGGCTTGGGAGTTCCTAACAAGTACATAATAAACCGACAGCAGCAATCCATTATACATTATTAAACTAAACCTAATCATACAAACACATTTACTAATTAACAACTTACATATAGATAACTTGATAATGCAGAATATGTTATTTACAGGATGGTGAGTAAGAGTAATGGTAATGTCCAATTTGAAATTGCCTGGGCTCAAGAAAACAGGGCAAGGGAAGCAGGCCTAGACATCCAGAGTAAAATTAGGAATGAGGGCCTTGGTCCTGGCACAAATAGGATAGAGCCAAGTGGGGTAATGGAAGTGATAGCAGAGGCAAATTAGTTAGGAGGAGGGCTAATAGGTTTGAATAAAGAAATGAGTTTAAAGGGCACACTTGAAGCCTTGGATAGTAAAGGCTAATCTGATAGGGCATAGTAGATCGCTCCACAGGAGAGGAGCTACCCGGAAAAAGTCCTGGAGGTGATACTGGGAATAAATAATCAGTATGGTAGTGAGGCAGTGGAAAGGAGTGTGGGTAGAGATGTGGTTAGAAATGTGGCAGGGAGTTTTAACTAATAACTTTCTAGGTGTGGAGTTTGAATTCTGTAGGCTACAGGCAATCAGGGTAGCGACGGACAGAGCGGAACAGCAGATATAGAGCTACAGGAGAAAAATATAAGGCAGGTGGAGGCATTAAGGAGAAACTGAAGAGGGACAAGGTGGGAATTGGGTAGTTGGGAGAGGGTAGATGAGAGGTTACAGTAATCAAAGCGAGAGTTTACAAAGGAGTGAATAAGAGTTTTGGTAGCTTCCACATTGAGAAAGGGCTGCATCAAACTCAATTGAACAATTAGGATGATAGGGTGGGAAATTATAAGCAACGAGTAAGCCATTTTTTTTAATAAAAAATACCAATGTATTGTTATGAATCTCCCCACTAGTTAAGTTATCAGAACCTGTTATAGACGAAAGCTTCACCTTTAGCAAACCCCCCTTGGAATCAGATGCATTTGTCTGTACTTGGTTGTACCCAGGACTTAATCTAGAGTATTGATAACTTAATTTAAGTAGGTGGACACTAAAGAGGGATGCAGAGCAAATTTCTCTATGGCAGCAGGATACAGGTTATACCTGGACCAGGTTTAGCAGATATAGTGGGTTACAATAGACTGTAATACAAACTTCCACCTTGTATAACAGCTTGGCAGTGTAGAGTAGAGGATGGGTGTAATGCCAGTTGTGGCTTGTGTAGAGATGGTGATGTAGGGCAAAACACAGTGCAAAAGAAAGTGCAGGTGCAAGGTTGCATCCATAAATGAGTATGACACAGGAAAGAAATGTAGCAGATAGTGAGCACTATCCTGTGGTTCGGAAGTGGTATCACAGACAATAGGTAAACACTAGACACTAGACAAAATGGTCAGTCCAGGCAGCAATATACATAGTTAGGATTACAAGCAATAAGGTCCAGGTAGCAATTCCAGAGTAGTCAGGTCACAGGCACAGTTCAATGAGTACAAAACAAAGGCAAAATATGCAGAGGAACAGGGGCACAAAGAAACAAATGTGTGACTGGTATAACCGGCAATGGTTCAGTGAACATGACAAGTATTTAAAGCAGTAGTAACCCCTATCCAACTTCAAAATTAATTATATGAAATCGGTGGCCCTAAACCTATCATTACCCACCAATGTAACTGAAGGTCTACAACAGGTATTTCCTTTCCAATGGCATTCCTCTCAAGTACCTGGGCGTGCATATCCCTTACAACCTGACCTGTTTGTTCAATCTCAACTTCGGCCCCCTTATAGCAAGACTCCAAGTCGATCTGAGAGAGTGGACCTTTTCCTGGATGGGACCAGGGCCGGACTGGGACTAAAAATCAGCCCTGGCATTTAAAGCACACAGGCCCACGTGTTGTGGGCTTCATACACTATATTGTTGCACACTGATGCTGGCGCAGTGAGCTTTGCTGGTGCTGTACAATATGATGTAGTATGAGTGTGTGTGTGTGTGTGTGTGGGGTATTTATTTCTCCTAATGACCCTCAACATTACATTGTTAGCACCCCAATTATATCAATAAATAACATGACAATACATTATTAGTACCCAAATTACAGCAATAAATAACCCCCCACACACACTCATACTACATCAATCACCCCCACATTACAGCAACCCGCATCACCCCCACATTGCAGCAACCGGAATCACCCCCCACATTACAGCGTCCAGCATCACCCCCCACATTACAGCATCCGGCATTAACCCCCACATTCCAGCAACCACCATCACCCCCCACATTCCAGCAACCACCATCACCCCCCCACATTCCAGCAACCACCATCACCCCCCACATTCCAGCAACCACCATCACCCCCCCACATTCCAGCAACCACCATCACCCCCCCACATTCCAGCAACCACCATCACCCCCCCACATTCCAGCAACCAGCATCACCCCCCCCACATTCCAGCAACCAGCATCACCCCCCCCACATTCCAGCAACCAGCATCACCCCCCCCACATTCCAGCAACCACCATCACCCCCCACATTCCAGCAACCACCATCACCCCCCACATTCCAGCAACCAGCATCACCCCCCCCACATTCCAGCAACCAGCATCACCCCCCCACATTCCAGCAACCAGCATCACCCCCACATTCCAGCAACCACCATCACCCCCCACATTCCAGCAACCAGCATCACCCCCCCCACATTCCAGCAACCAGCATCACCCCCCCACATTCCAGCAACCAGCATCACCCCCACATTCCAGCAACCACCATCACCCCCCACATTCCAGCAACCACCATCACCCCCCACATTCCAGCAACCACCATCACCCCCCCACATTCCAGCAACCAGCATCACCCCCCCACATTCCAGCAACCAGCATCACCCCCCACATTCCAGCAACCACCATCACCCCCCACATTCCAGCAACCACCATCACCCCCCCACATTCCAGCAACCAGCATCACCCCCCCACATTCCAGAAACAAGCATCACCCCCCCACATTCCAGCAACCAGCAACATCCCCCACATTACAGCAACCAGCAACATCCCCCACATTACAGCAACCAGCAACATCCCCCACATTACAGCAACCAGCAACACCCTCCACATTACAGCAACCAGCATCAACCCCACATTACAGCAATACCCTCTCCTACATATTAACAATATTAAGCCCCAAACACACTACAACATTGCCACCACCACGCCACCCCATACTACAGCAATACCACCAATTATACAGGCGCCACTGTAGGAAACCAATGTTTTGCTTTTTTCAAATCTCCCAAAAAATAGCAACAACAGAATACTTACACACATATAGATAACAGGAACCCTTTTCCCTTGATTAAATAGTAATGGCAGAATTTTCATGAATCACTCCACATGAAATAAAACTCTAACATATATCTAAAAAAAAACATAACTATTCAATGATCATTTGAACCCACACGGCCGCATTAAAAGTATTTCCATCTACAGCAAAATGTCAGAGAAAAATATTTTTTTTTACTACAGTAACTGGATATACATCTTTTCTATTCATTTTAAATAACACAGTATATAAATTAAGGGGGATAGAGGAGGTGGGTGAGAGATAATTGGATGTGATGATTAATAAAAAACATAATAGATTATAAAAAAAAACATATACATACAGATGGCCAATTAGACATTCAGGGATACGTACAAAACATTAAATTCATTTACCGTATATACTCGAGTATAAGTCGACCCGAATATAAGCCGAGGCACTTAATTTTACCACAAAAAACTGGGAAAACTTATTGACTCGAGTATAAGCCTAGGGTGGGAAATGCAGCAGCTACTGGTAAGTTTCAAAAATAAAAACAGTGCTGGATATCGTTAACACTGGGCTCCCAATAATACAAACGTGAGGTTGTAAATGAATATATCAAAATTTATTGTTATTAAACATCAATAAAATTTTATAAGTACATAATATATACCCATATCCTAATAAATTGTACACAAATGGTTAAACTAAATCCTCTGCACTTGGTATCAAGCCTAATAGGTGAACACAGATATAAATAACATTCACTAAAGACAACTCAGATCATTAATATATAAATCAATGAGACAGTCTGTGGATACTAAATACATGTGCCAGTTAAGTTTATTCGCCTTTAGAAGGTGATGAGCAGTTACTCCTAAGTGTTCAGAACAGTACAGTAATTTAGGCTTTAGTAATGCAAAAGATGCTGCACATACACTAAATAGAATTTGATATAATAGCTCAGATAAAGATAAGTTTGATTTTGTTTGCTGGAAGAAACATTTTAACAGAACAATACAATTTGCTTTGTGTGATTTAACCCTTATTATACTTGAAGTTTGGGATGTTTTTAGACTTTTCAATGATTTCACAGTTATGCAAAAGAATCTTCAGACACTTATTAATAGGTGACAAAAAATGAAAATATTGGACTTTATAAAACTGCTGCAAATAATTGCAGTGGACAAGTCAGGGTACTCACATGTGTGTCTGACCAGCGGGGCTAGATGGAAATGTCCCGGTCTTTAGCTTTGACTGACAGGCTCCTTTTCATTTAACTTTATTGTTCCATGTGCAATGAACACACAAAAACGGGCTACAATAAAATGGTGGCTGACAGTGATCCACAGAGGCTGCAGATGCCTGCAGATAAGCGGGGGAGACTGGAAAACGGAGACCAGGTAAGTGGGACTCGAGTATAAGCCGAGGGGGGCTTTTTTCAGCACAAAAAATGTGCTGAAAAACTCGGCTTATACACGAGTATATACGGTAATATTATAAATGAATACACAGTCACAACAAAATCATAAAATAACGGATAATAAAAAGAAATTTCATTGCAGATATTAATACGGACACATCAATGGGACACAAGAAAAGTAAAAAGAAAAAAATAACCATCCTCAGCATAAATGGGTAACACATTTGAAAAACAATCGAAAGAACTGTCATATACATGTAGTTGGACACAAACTAACCAAACCTATTCTGATAATGTTTTGAGCACAGTCACAGATTAACAAGTACCAAGCAGTTTGCTTCATTTACAAAAGCGTACTGTTCTGACTGCGTGAGACATCATAAAACGACTGCAGTAAACCCAGGGCCTGATTAAGGGTTCCGGTCACCGTAGTCAAATACACCAACAGCGCCTCCCCCCAATGTATAGGAATACTCCTAAATATAAATATTTGGAAATATTCTCCAGCATTCAATTTAGATTGATTGCGCCGTTGACTCTTACCTGTTCTTGCTATTCTCTCTTGCTGCTTTGTTGTCTTCTCGCTGGCTTTGGGAAATTTGGAGTCCTGTACCGAAAATGCAAAAAAATTATTATATTACAAAATGTTAACAAATCCAGAATGATTAGGTTCTTTAATTAAAAAAAAAAACCCACTCCATTATGGCCAGATAACACTACCCCATTGTACAGGCATATATAAGTAATATCTGAACATTTGTGGTCAATAAAATATTAACCTCTACCAGGCCCATCTCACTGGTAAAAAGATATCATGTCCTCCAAAACTGCTATATTTTTTAAATACCACCCAAGACATTTCATTAACCCTGTAGGCATTTTCAGCCCCACACCCCCCCACCCCTGCAGACATTTCTTTAACCCTGTAGGCATTTTCAGCCATTATCGGGTCCTCTCCCCCCCTTCACACATTATCGGGTCCTCTATGCCCCCCTTCATACATTATCGGGTCCTCTCCCCCCCTTCATACATTATTGGGTCCTCTCCCCCTCCCCTTCATACATTATTGGGTCCTCTCCCCCCCTTCATACATTATTGGGTTCTCTCCCCCCCTTCATACATTATTGGGTCCTCTCCCCCCTTCATACATTATTGGGCCCTCTCCCCCCCCTTCATACATTATTGGGTCCTCTCCCCCTCCCCTTCATACATTATTGGGTCCTCCCCCCTCCCCTTCATACATTATTGGGTCCTCTCCCCCCCTTCATACATTATTGGGTCCTCTCCCCCCTTCATACATTATCGGGTCCTCTTCCCCCCCCCTTCATACATTATCGGGTCTGCTTCCCCCCCCCCTTCATACATTACGGGTCCTCTTCCCCCCCCTTCATACATTATCGGGTCCTCTTCCCTCCCCTTCATACATTATCGGGTCCTCTTTCTCCCCCCCTTCATACATTATCGGGTCCTCTTCCCCCCCTTCATACATAATCGGGTCCTCTTCCCCCCTCCTTCATACATTATCGGGTCCTCTTCCTTCCCCCCGTGCAGACATTATCGGGTCCTCTTCCCCCTCCTTGCACCCATTTTCCCTGTGAAGAAAAAAATACACTTACCTCAGCAGCCTCTGCAGCCCCCGGGAATCTGTGCGCTCTCTGATACACTCCTATGCGGCCGCGCATAACATTCTGACGTTACATCGCGCGGCCGCAAACCTGAAGCGCGGGCCGGCCCACAGAGCCGTCATGACGTGTGACGTCATGACGGCTCCACCGCAAGTAGAATTTTTTTTTTAAATTATTGAAGTGCCGATCGCAGGTAGCCGGACCGGCCCACGGTGCCATCGGCCCTTCTGGCATTTGCCAGAAGGCCCGATGGCCAGTCCGGCGCTGGATGGGACGGATCAATATAATTAAGATGAATGCCCTCCAACGCATCTTATACCTCCTACAGGTTCTCCCAATCCACATGCCCAACAAATGGTTCCTTGACTTACAGAGACTGATAAAAGATACTTTGTGTGGAATGGAAGAGGCCCCCGTTTTAAACACTATGTCCTATATAGGCGTAGACACCTGGGGGGACTCCAACTTCCTCATTTCCCCTCATATCACTATGTTGTCATGCTGGGGAGGATTGTGGAATGGACAATATCTGCAGGTGAGAAGCAGTGGATTGATATTGAAGGTACACACTTGCACTATCTGCCCCAGTATACTCCGTGGTTGAGCAAACTACCTGTTGTTAAGCATCCCACCATTGGCTCTATCATTTCAAGGTGGTCCAGACTTAGACTAGTTACTCACATATCCTCACCTATTTCCCTATTGTCCCGTATACTTGACAATCCACTATTTCCACCGGGCTCATGGATCGGTCTATTTAAGATCTGGGCTCAGGCTGGTATCAGACAGCTGATCAACTCCTCTGGTGTGTCTCCCTTCAAAGTGATCCAGGCTAAATGGGAACTGCAGAAATGCAGAAATATGGAGATTTCTCCAACTTAAAGATTTCCTGACTTCGGGGCTCCCCCGCAAAGACACAGCAGGGAACTTCATGGTCTTTGAATCAATGTGTCAGTCCTCCAGCTGCCCTCATCATCATCATCATCAGTTATTTATATAGTGCCACTAATTCCGCAGCGCTGTGCAGAGAACTCACATCAGAATCTGCCCCATTGGAGCTTACAGTCTAAATTTCCTAACACACACACACATACAGACTAGGGTCAATTTGATAGCAATTAACCTACTAGTATGTTTTTGGATTGTGGGAGGAAACCGGAGCACCCGGAGGATACTCACAGGGTGCAACCTAAAACACAGGGACAACTTGAAAACTCGCCACAGAAAAGGCCATGGTCAGGAATCTAACTCATGACCCCAGTGCAGTGAGGCAGAAGTTTTAACCATTATGCCACCGTGCTACCCTCCCCACCTCCTCTTTAACATATATAAACTCCTCATAGAGTATATTTATAATTCCTTGCCCAGATTCACCAGAGCTTGGGAACAGCACATGGGGCATTGGGTTCAGGAGGCAGACTGGCCAGATATTTTCGAGACTACACATGCATGTTCCACTAGCGTAGCAGTGGTGGAAACACACTACAAAGTCCTGTCACGATGGTATAAATGCCTGGCCCAATTAGCAAGAATATATCCGGGGATCCCAGATGTCTGCTGGAGATGCCATGATGCTCAAGGTACTCCCCTCCCTACATATATGGTTTAACTGTCCAGTACTCCAACCCTTCTGGACCCAGGTCATAGCAGTATCTACTGAAATACTGAAGACAAGGTTCCTGATAATCCCACTTTTTCGCTGTTAAATAAGACTAACTCCCCCATTTATTGCTTAAAAAAAATCAATTCTGAAGTATCTCATATCAGCCGCAAAAGCAATATTTCTGACCCATTGGAGATCCTCCACTCCTCCGTCCATCAGGGAATGGCTCCAAAGACTGGAATTCTATCAATGGATGAGCTAATATTATTCTCAGACGAAAAGTTCACTGTTTACTATGCCACATGATGTCTCTGTTTTGCATTTCAGGACTCAGGAAAAACCTTGATAAACTCAACACTCACTCCTCCATCTGATACGGTTCCTCCTTAATCACTTCTATAATTAGGAAGCTCACCTCCCCCTCCCTCCACCCTTTCTTTTTCTTTCCTACCCTATCTTCGCCCAGTAATCTATCTCTTTTCTCCTTCTTTTCTTTCTACCACTCTTAAAATTTGTCTTTGATTGTTTATTGCGAAAAAACACTCTCAGTTTCTTGGTTATGTTATACATGACTATAAGCTTAAGCATAAGCTTATGTAACCTAATGTTAATTATACTGCTAAAATGTAATAAAAAAAAAAATGCACAAAGAAAGCAATCAGGGCAGGTGTCAGATTAAGCTGTAGGTGAGGTGAGTTCATGTGATCACACTATAGACTGACATCCTAAGGCAGGCTTGGCTAACCTGAGGCACTCCAGGTGTTGTGAAACTATAACTCCCTGCATACCCTTCCAGCAATAAGCTGCTTTATATTGGCAAAGCATGCTGGGGCTTGTAGTTTCACAACACTTGGAGTGCCACAGGTTAGCCAAGCCTGTCCTAAAGTATGCAATAATCTGCTGTTTCAAACATGTAGATTAAATAAATTGGTAATAGTGAAGATTATTTAACAGAACTGTAAGTGTCAGTGGTAGACAGACTCATATTTAATTTAGGATACAACTGATGAGGCGAACAGGAGGGGAGGGGCATAATCTGACTGGTCTGCCACTTGATATCTTGATTATGAAGATTCAACCAGTGAGGGCACAGTACCACTGGAAAATGAGTCAGAATCAAATCAAAACTAGTTTGTTATTTATTTTTAGTGATGGTAGGTTGGGCTATTGAATCAAAGGTCATGTAATTAATAGAGAACCTCCAATAATATTAACTTGAACAGAGTGTGTTTTAGGTATTGCTGGGACGTGCTGCTGAAGGGCAAGCTTGAAGATTCCTCCTCCAGGCCCAGTTTCAATGAGCACCTTATAAGTGTCTGAAGGAATACAGAAAATAGTAAAGTTCTGAGCCAAACCAGCATCTGCAGAAGAAGTAGTCTGAAAATGGTACTAACTGGTTACTAGACTGAGTAAGAGGCATAATATGACTGGGCAACTAAAGCCAATATGGCCGTGCTGACCACAATATAGACATAATGTTCCTTTTCTTCTAGAGAAATGAGCTCTTGGAATTACCCTATAGATCTGCGGTGGACAACTGGTGGTGAGCCTTTACCTTCAACTCCCAGGCAGCTACTCCTGATCTTATCAGAACAGGATCAGCCATCTTTCTCATTACATGACCTCCTCTGCACAGTGCAGGGAGGTAATGTGGCATACCTGGAGGAGGAGGTAGTGCACTTTTCCTACAGGGTACAAAGCACAACTTCACTCAGCACACTTCCCCTCCTGTATATTTAAGGTACCATTAATCCAGCTGACACCACCAGTCTTCAATATTTAATAATAATAATAATAATAATAATAATCATCATCAAACATTATATATATTATAATATTTTGAGACTTGCTTAACCTTTATCAAATACAAATTTATGGAACACAGTTAAAAAAATCTATTAAAGTAATGAATGTGAAATGAAAAGTTAATAAACACACTACAGTCTATTCAGAAGCAGCTTTTGTGGCTCATTTTTGATGCAGAATTTTATCAGCTTGTGGTTCAATTTTCCAATGCTGTATGAAGCGCTATTGAAGAAGACTAGACAGATCGTTTACTCCAGCAGTATGAACTGCAGCACAATCAAAGTCCCAGCTTTAGATAATAAAGAATTCTCAGGGAAACCACTACTTACTGCAAAGGGGAGGAGGTTATACTTAAAATGCTTGTACCTGTAAATTATCCACCCATTTATTTAATGACCAAAACCTTGATTGCAAAGCCTTAGCTTCTTTGTACAGCCCCTGCTCAATGAGTCAGTGCCTGCTGGGAATGAGAACAGACTGCCAGCTGGTATCAAATTTAAATCCACTGGACCCTCCACATGTTCACAGATTAAAAGGTTTTGGGGACATCCACTGCTATCAGATCCTCTCTGCTTTTTGATAGAGAGTCACTGTGCATTATGTCTACTGTTAGAGATGGTCAAACTGGCCAGGTATCATATTTTGAACTAATTTGTAAAAATCAGTGCATAACTTTGGTGGAATTTCTAAAATTTTTGAACTATTAAAAAAAATCAAGCATAATGCAAGAAAATCAAACAAGATCAGTCATGTTTAAGTCAGTTTGGCCATCTTCAGGCCAGTTTGACCATGTCCGACCAACATCAAGTCAGTTCGCACATGTGTTGAAGCTTTAATTGAACAGTGAACCTAAATGGAAAAAAAAATTAAATGCTATTTAATTGTCATCAGCATCATCATCTATTTATATAATGCCAGCCTATTCTGTAGCGCTTTACAATTGGGAACAAATACAGTAATAACACTAGGTAATATAAAAGCTTATTTAAATAATGTTTAAAAATATAAAAATACCAATTTTAACATGAACGGTAAATGTTGAACCTCCAGGGTGAATGGCTCAGCTGGAATGCAAACAGTGATCTTCGAACATGATCAGTGAACATGAATGATGGATGGCAGTTGTGAGCTGCAACAAGTTTCGAACCACAATTCAAATCAGGGCAATTTTCAATTGTACCATGAACATGTTCATGCTCATTCGATTGAATTTCGATTTATTTTAAATTTACATTGGAGCTTACAGTCTAAATTCCCTAACATACATAAATACACATGCACACAGAGACACAGAGACTAGGGTCAATTTAATAGCAGCCAATTAACCTACTAGTATGTTTTTGGAGTGTGTGAGGAAACCGGAGCACCCGGAGGAAACCCACGCAAACACGGGGAGAACATACAAACTTCACACAGATAAGGCCATGGTCGGGAATTGAACTCATGACCCCAGTGCTATGAGGCAGAAGTGCTAACCACTAAGCCACCGTGCAGTCAAATGCAAGTTAGGCCAAGGCAAGCATCTTTATTATAATGACTAGTTGTTTTGTGGTAAAAATACATATTTGCTAGTACACCAGATAATTGTATGTATGAAAACAGGAGAGACATTTCTAGACATGGGGGGTATTATGATAAAACAGTGTAGCACAGATCAACAGAAGGCATTTTTTGTTGGAGATGGAGTTTTGTCAAAACACGATAGATCGGTCTGGATAATGGCCCAATTTCAGTGGTGGAAATGTGGTCAAATTCAATGCTATAATGCAAACAAATTAATAGCAACTATGCAATACAGTTATAATATTCAGCACAAGGGAAAGGAGATGTGCATAACAATATGTTTTATGGTGCAAAAGACCTTTTGAAGTTAATCACTATTTCCCATTTGTTATTAGTTAGTCATTTGAACATCGTAGACACCCAAGAAGCACAAATCACAAAATAGACACAAACACTGTATTGTATCTAGTTTTTGTAAACTGACATATATTCTAATAAAACGAAAGATGGGTCAGTTGTCCCATTTCTTTTCCAACTTCAATAATTCTTTATAAGCAAATGATTGCATCAACAGAAATGTAAAACTTAAAGGGTGGGAGGCAAATGGAAACTAAGCATTGTTTTGACCTGTGTCTCTATCCAAAGCACAAATGCATGCAAAACCATCTGGATAAAGAGCTAATTTCATGAGGGAATGGAGAGTGTGCTTGGCGCAAATGTGCAATAAGGGAAACTTTAATTTGCACTGCACATCCTTTTAGAAATAACCCCTCTGTGACCACTTTTCTAATGTCTGATTCCAAGAGAATAACTATGGAAAAAAAGAGTTTATTTATAACTCAGCACTTTTTTGTAAAACCCATTATTCTGAAATACAATCTTACTTTTTTTGAAATTATGCTGAGATTTCAAGAATCAATTTGTTCTGAAATGTTTAATAGGTTTCACACAGCATAAAGAAGTAATCTGAAAGATTAGTCTGAAAGGATTTACCAACAAAAATGTAGGGACTATATTTTTAATAAGGATATTATTACACTTCCAAATTCTTGTAAACTTTAGTACTTAATAAAAAGTAACACACCCTGGACATGGGGGCTCTGGAGTTCACAGTGCCGGCCCTGTTCCCAGGAATACGGCTGGCAGAAGAAAGAGAAGCATTACCACGCACTAGGCCATTGCATCCGACTTTTCTCCTTTTGATAAATAGACCCCAAGGAGAGACAACTTACCTCAACCTGAAGAGGGCTGGTGTGAGGTACACAGAGACAGCTCATATAGTGAAGAGAGCTGTATAATTACAAATAGAAACCACGTAAAAACATATCATTCAAAAATATTAGGATAATGAGAGGATAAAGGATGGGAGGAAGTTAAATATTAAATGACTACCAGACCTCTAAATTGAAGATTTCAGATACGAATCACGAATGTAAAATACATTGTTCAGTGTTATACTGACATCCCACTGAAACTCAGTTAATGTATTACCTCCTAACTTCACTACAGACAGCTGTAACTTCTCCCACATCTTTAGAACAATGTTCCAAATGGGATCTTATATATGAAAAAAACTGAGAGTAAGTTGATGTAACGTCACTAGCCCAGCTCCTTTGTATGAATCAACCAATCCATACCGTCCATTACTGTACAGCAAGTCTGCCTAGTCAGTCACTGTCTGCTTGTTTAGTTAGAAAAGCACCTCCTTCCTTACATTGCTGGAAATGAGTGAAAGCAAGCACAATGAATAGTTAGTTGGCTAAATACAAACACTCCATTTATTTCATGTTTGTTACTCAGCTCAGTAATACACAGCCTTTAATATATAAATGGCATTAGTAAGTCAACTTCCCCTTTAAGGTGTCATAAGCAATAAATTACCAGTGTTTCAGAAATATTTGATATAATATGAAAATTGCATTTATCTTTACAATGTTAAATGTACGTATGAATCCATATGTAACAGCCCTTTGTAGTGCTAGGGCGTGTATGTAGGCAAATCAATGCGTGTGTCCTGTCAATAGGTGGTCTGAACGTTCTCCCTTCAGTAGTAACTCAGTGCCTCCACCTTAGTCATATCACACCAGGGTTATCGTTGGGTAGTGTTCTGGAGTAAGCAAAACCAGAGGGAGACTAAGGAACCCTCCTCCCCCCTTTTCTGGACCACAGGCACACACATAAAATCATATCACACTGAACAGAATTTAACATTTTATGTAAAAATAGACTAATATAATGGGAACAATAGAATCGCATAAATTTAACAAAAAGCACGCTACACTATTTTATACATTAAAATGACATATTATAAACTAGAGTTACCTCTCTTACCACTTATATAATACTTACTATACTAAAATATTGATATAAAGCTATATACAGATATCTATCTATCTGTAAGACTCCTTTGTAGTACTAGGGCGTGTGTGTAAGTGTGTTAGTGTGTGTGTGTGTGTGTGTGTGTGTGTGTGTGTGTGTGTGTGTGTGTGTGTGTGTGTGTGTGTGTGTGTGTGTGTGTGTGTGTGGTTGCTATAAACCTTCTATTCCACATCGTGTAGTGCCTCCACCTTGATCTGGTTGCAGAAGGGTCTTCACTAGGTAGTGTTCTGGTTGTGGCAACATCCGAGGGAGAAGTGAGCTTTTTAAAGGGAATTTTATATAAAATAATAGACTATGCAATTTAAATAAACAATTGTGGAACATGGAGAACAATGCTATCTAATATCTCTCCTACAGATATACACACACCCCTACGCAAGGTGGCGTAGTGGTTAGCACTTCTGCCTTACAACACTGGGGTCATGAGTTCAATTCCCACCCATGGCCTTATCTGTGAGGAGTTTGTATGTACTCCCCGTGTTTGCATGGGTTTCCTCCGGGTGCTCCGGTTTCCTCCGGGTGCTCCGGTTTCCTCCCACACTCTAAAAACATACTGGTAGGTTAATTGGCTGCTAACAAATTGGCCCTAGTCTGTCTGTCTGTCTGTGAGTGTGTGTGTTAGGGAATTTAGACTGTTAGCCCCAGTGGGGCAGGGACTGATGTGAGTGAGTCCTCTGTACAGCGCTGCGGAATTAGTGGCGCTATATAAATAAATGATGATGATGATATACAGCAACTAATAGGTACTTTTTTACCATATATATATATATATATATATATATATATATATACATATCACAGTTGCTTAACCATAGACCTAGATAACATTTATATCTCAAAAGTCTATCAGTAACGACAGATGATAATCGTTTAAACGATTACCATAAATCCGAAAAAGAGGACGCCTACAAATAAATTCAGATTTTACCAAAAAACTATCGCAGTCCATTCAGACTTACCTCCAAACCGACCCTGCAGAATTCCGATCGCACCATCATGCTGACAGCTCCTCATACGTATATGTGTGTCCGGCAGTACACCTTTACGTCACTGCGACCTCCATCAATGTTAATTTAAAGCAGCAATGTCGGGAATTTGTTTGTAGGCGTCCTCTTTGTCAGATTTATGGGAATAGTTAAACCGCACCCAACCCGTAACAATATAATACATAAATACAGTGGAATCACATTAGTATTAATCAGGGTCCCAGCCTCTTAGTCTCTTTAGGGAAAAAAAACAAATTGTTTGACCTGGCAGCCGCACTCAATAGAACACAGCAATATTATTTCCCTTCAGCGACAAAGATTTTGTAAATTCTCTTTGCTCTTTAATGAATTTGACAAAGATGTGGTGAACCTATTGTATCCTATCAAATTTCACTAACTATGCACTTCTATAACCTAATCTTTTCTCCCTAACTACCTGTCCCTTGTAGCATTAATACAGTTCTGCAAAGTGTTGCAATTTAATTTTCTTTGGTCATTCCCTCCTAGTCCCTATCTAACTATTATTACAATACACAGTTCCAGTAAATATATATATATACAAAACTAAAAAGGTTACTTATCCATGTTACAGCTGGTCTCTGGGTCCCAGATGGGTTTTCTCCAGTCAGGACTCCAGCAGTTTCCTTCTATCTGAAAGACCTTTTTCTTCTCTTCACAGTTGTCCTGTCACAGTTCTGTAGGTTTGGATTAGGGATGTGCACCGGCGACTTTTGAGGTCTCGTGTTTTGTGTTTTGGATCCGGATTTTCGTTATTTTTGAGGTTCGGATTTGTCTCGCAAAACACTTGACGAAAGGTCTCGGTTCGGATTTAAGGTATTGGATTCGGATTTTTTTTGAAAAAAACATAAAAAGTTTAAAAATCAAGTTTTTGGGCTTATTTTCACTCCTAGGCTATTATTAACCTCAATAACATTCAATAACAAGCATTTCCACTAATTTACAGTGTATTCTGAACACCTCACAATATAGTTATTAGTCCAAAACGTTGCAAAAAGGTATCTTTCTGGACTGCGTAGAGGAGTGGGTCACCACAATATATATTAAAAACCCTGAACTTTTATGATTCGCACCAATAATTGTACCTGGACTGTGTAGAGGAGTGGGTCACCACAATATCTTAAAAACCCTGAACTTTTATGATTCGCACCAATAATTGTACCTGGACTGCGTAGAGGAGTGGGTCACCACAATATCTTAAAAACCCTGAACTTTTATGATTCGCACCAATAATTGTACCTGGACTGCGTAGAGGAGTGGGTCACCACAATATCTTAAAAACCCTGAACTTTTATGATTCGCACCAATAATTGTACCTGGACTGCGTAGAGGAGTGGGTCACCACAATATCTTAAAAACCCTGAACTTTTATGATTCGCACCAATAATTGTACCTGGACTGCGTAGAGGAGTGGGTCACCACAATATCTTAAAAACCCTGAACTTTTATGATTCGCACCAATAATTGTACCTGGACTGCGTAGAGGAGTGGGTCACCACAATATATTAAAAACCCTGAACTTTTATGATTCGCACCAATAATTGTACCTGGACTGCGTAGAGGAGTGGGTCACCACAATATATTAAAAACCCTGAACTTTTATGAATCGCACCAATAAATGTACCTGGACTGCGTAGAGGAGTGGGTCACCACAATATATATAATAAGAAAACCATCAACTTGTTTGATTCGCACCAATAAATGTACCTGGACTGCGTAGAGGAGTGGGTCACCACAATATATTAAAAACCCTGAACTTTTATGAATCGCACCAATAAATGTACCTGGACTGCGTAGAGGAGTGGGTCACCACAATATATTAAAAACCCTGAACTTTTATGAATCGCACCAATAAATGTACCTGGACTGCGTAGAGGAGTGGGTCACCACAAGATATATTAAAAACCCTGAACTTTTATGATTCGCACCAATAAATGTACCTGGACTGCGTAGAGGAGTGGGTCACCACAATATATTAAAAACCCTGAACTTTTATGATTCGCACCAATAATTGTACCTGGACTGCGTAGAGGAGTGGGTCACCACAATATATTAAAAACCCTGAACTTTTATGAATCGCACCAATAAATGTACCTGGACTGCCTAGAGGAGTGGGCACTGGGCACCACAATAAAATATATAAAAAACCTTCAACAGGTCTGCATTACACTACACATACGGCTGCTCCTCCATCCTCTCCATCATATACATGTTGGAGTTTTAGCGTGTGACAACCTCTTGTTTTTGATAATGTCAGTGCATTTTGAATATTTTTCAATTTGCCCCACACCACTGAATGTACTTTAGCTATGATACGCATCTATCTATCTTGACTGCGTAGTGTGGTGGCCCCGGTACACAATTTGGTACCGAGGCCACAATATAATTAAAAAACCCTCCACGTGTCAGAATTCCACCAAACAAGTATCTGGACTGCGTAGTGGGGTGGCCCCGGTACCCAATTTGATACCGGGGCCACAATAAAATAAATACACCCTCCACGTGTCAGAATTCCACCAAACAAGTATCTGGACTGCGTAGTGGGGTGGCCCCGGTACCCAATTTGATACCGGGGCCACAATAAAATAAATACACCCTCCACGTGTCAGAATTCCACCAAACAAGTATCTGGACTGCGTAGTGGGGTGGCCCCGGTACCCAATTTGATACCGGGGCCACAATAAAATAAATACACCCTCCACGTGTCAGAATTCCACCAAACAAGTATCTGGACTGCGTAGTGGGGTGGCCCCGGTACCCAATTTGATACCGGGGCCACAATACCTCCTCCAAACATGCTACAGACAATTCGTCATTGAGATCCCATCAAGTATGTTAAAGACAGACAGGGTCCAAGTGTTATTAGTTGACTTTGTAAACAAAAAAACTGTCCCTGTTGCACATAGTCGTGCAATGAAGACTGACTTTTTCATTTAAAGGCACGATCTTTCAAGTGTAGTGTTTGTAAGTCTAAGTCATATTATACTTTTGGTAAAATTGGTTTTTTTTGTTCCTCTTTATGGTAATTAATTAGTAATAGAATTAAAGTAGGAAATAGAATTAAATAGAATTAAAGTAGGAAATAGAGTGGTATAGAGTTGTAGTGTGGTATAGATAGAGTGGTCCACACAATATAATAATAAAACCCTCAACTGGTCTGAATTCCACCAAACAAGTATCTTGACTGCGTAGTGTGGTGGCCCCGGTACACAATTTGGTACCGAGGCCACAATATAATTTAAAAACCCTCCACGTGTCGGAATTCCACCAAACAAGTATCTGGACTGCATAGTGGGGTGGCCCCGGTACCCAATTTGATACCGGGGCCACAATACCTCCTCAAAACATGCTCCAGACAATTCGTCATTGACAGACCCCAGACAGACAGGGTCGTAGTGTTATTGTTTGACTTTGTAAACCCAAAAAAATGTCCCTGTTGCACTTGCACATAGTCGTGCAATGAAGACTGACTTTTTCATTTAAAGGCACGATCTTTCAAGTGTAGTGTTTGTAAGTCTAAGTCATATTATACTTTTGGTAAAATTGGTTTTTTTTGTTCCTCTTTATGGTAATTAATTAGTAATAGAATTAAAGTAGGAAATAGAATTAAATAGAATTAAAGTAGGAAATAGAGTGGTATAGAGTTGTAGTGTGGTATAGATAGAGTGGTCCACACAATATAATAATAAAACCCTCAACTGGTCTGAATTCCACCAAACAAGTATCTTGACTGCGTAGTGTGGTGGCCCCGGTACACAATTTGGTACCGAGGCCACAATATAATTTAAAAACCCTCCACGTGTCGGAATTCCACCAAACAAGTATCTGGACTGCATAGTGGGGTGGCCCCGGTACCCAATTTGATACCGGGGCCACAATACCTCCTCAAAACATGCTCCAGACAATTCGTCATTGACAGACCCCAGACAGACAGGGTCGTAGTGTTATTGTTTGACTTTGTAAACCCAAAAAAATGTCCCTGTTGCACTTGCACATAGTCGTGCAATGAAGACTGACTTTTTCATTTAAAGGCACGATCTTTCAAGTGTAGTGTTTGTAAGTCTAAGTCATATTATACTTTTGGTAAAATTGGTTTTTTTTGTTCCTCTTTATGGTAATTAATTAGTAATAGAATTAAAGTAGGAAATAGAATTAAATAGAATTAAAGTAGGAAATAGAGTGGTATAGAGTTGTAGTGTGGTATAGATAGAGTGGTCCACACAATATAATAATAAAACCCTCAACTGGTCTGAATTCCACCAAACAAGTATCTTGACTGCGTAGTGTGGTGGCCCCGGTACACAATTTGGTACCGAGGCCACAATATAATTTAAAAACCCTCCACGTGTCGGAATTCCACCAAACAAGTATCTGGACTGCATAGTGGGGTGGCCCCGGTACCCAATTTGATACCGGGGCCACAATACCTCCTCAAAACATGCTCCAGACAATTCGTCATTGACAGACCCCAGACAGACAGGGTCGTAGTGTTATTGTTTGACTTTGTAAACCCAAAAAAATGTCCCTGTTGCACTTGCACATAGTCGTGCAATGAAGACTGACTTTTTCATTTAAAGGCACGATCTTTAAAGTGTCAGAAAGAGAGAGAAGACACAGGAGAGGAGAGTTGTAGCTGGGGACCTGGGGTGGAAGCTCCCAGGCTCCCCCAGCATTGCCTGGAAGTCTGAGCGTGGTGACTGAGCCAGGGCAAGGAATGTGTGCCCTGGATGAGGGGGAGAACTCCATGCCACTATAGTGAACCCAAGAGAGAGGGGGACACTGCACATGGAAGAGGCCCTGGAGTGAGGGCTGCTACAAGAGGCATGGTAGCTGTAGTGTCAGATCCTGAGGCTGAGAGTACACAGAGTGACGTGTCAGAGCACAGGAGACATTATCCCCGCAGAGGAGGGATGAGCTGCAGTTGAGAGGTCTGTTGTTGAAATAGGACATGCACACTTTAACAAACCAATCATTTCAGCGACAGGGCCTACCAAACAACTTTGACTGAAATGATTGGTTTGTTTGGGCCCCCACACCAAAAAAGCTATTCATCTCTCCCTGTACAGACTAAACAGGCTCTACTGAGGCAAGATGTCGTCCTCATCCTCAACCTCTGATTCCTCTCCCCCTACAGTGTGTACTTCCTCCTCATCACACATTATCAATTCGTCCCCGCTGGACTCCACAACCACAGGTCCCTCTGTAGTATCTGGAGGGCAGTGCTGTACTTCATTGAGGAATTGATTATTCATTTTTATAAACATCATTTTTTCAACGTTGTGAGGAAGCAACCTCCTTCGCCGCTCACTGACCAGGTTCCCCGCTGCACTAAAAACTCTTTCCGAGTACACACTGGAGGGGGGACAACTCAGGTAAAATAGAGCCAGTTTGTACAGGGGCTTCCAAACTGCCTTTTTTTCCTGCCAGTAACAATATGGACTGTCTGACATGTCTACTTGGATGGTGTCAGCAAAGTAATCATCCACAATTTTTTCTATTGTCACAGCATCCAATGCAGCGAGAGTAGACATGTCTGCAATGGTTGGCAGGTCCTTCAGTCCGGACCAGATGTTATCAGCATCCCCGCCAGTGCCTCTTTTGGGAAAACTGAGCTTTTTCCTCGCAGCCATAGATGTGGAAGAAAATGAGGGTGGAGCTGTTGGCATGTCACGGTCCTCTTCAGAGGACAATCTCCTGACCAGCAGGTCTTTGCACCGCTGTAGATTTGTGTCCGCCGGAAACAGAGACACAACATACGCTTTAAACCGAGGATCGAGCACGGTGGCCAGAATGTATTCCTCTGACTTTAAAAGAGTGACCACCCTCGGATCCTGGCAAAGCGTACGAAGGGCTACATCCACAAGAGCTACATGCTTGCTGTAATCGCAATGGCTTACCAGCTCCTCCCTCACTTTCTCCAGCTGCTTCTGCAACAGCCTGATCAGGGGAATGACCTGACTCAAGCTGGCAGTGTCGGAACTGACTTCTCGTGTGGCAAGTTCAAATGGCTGCAGAACCTTGCACAACACGGAAATCAGTCTCCACTGCGCTTGACTCAGGCGCATCCCCACTCCTTTGCCTATGTCGTAGGTGGCTGTGTAGGCCTGAATGGCCTTTTGCTGCTCCTCCATCCTCTGCAGCATATAGAGGGTGGAGTTCCAGCGCGTCACAACCTCTTGTTTGAGGTGATGGCAGGGCAGGTTCAAGCTTTTTTGATGTGCCTCTAGTCTGCGGTAGGCACTGGCTGAATGCCGAAAGTGTCCAGCAATTTTGCGGGCCACCGCAAGCATCTCCTGCACACCCCTGTCACTCTTGAGGTAATGCTGCACCACCAAATTAATGGTGTGGGCAAAACATGGGACGTGCTGGAAATTGCCCATATTTAATGCCCGCACAATGTTACTGGCATTGTCTGACACCACAAATCCCCATGAGAGTCTAAGTGGGGTAAGCCACTGGGAGATAATTTCCCTCATTTTCTCTAATATGTTGTCAGCGTTGTGCCTCTTATTAAAGCCTGTAATGCACAATGTTGCCTGCCTTTGCATGAGCAGCCATTTTGTAGATGCTGCTACTGATGCAGCTGTTGCTGTTGCTGCGGAAGGGGATGCATCTACCCAGTGGGCTGTCACAGTCATATAGTCCTTCGTTTGCCCAGAACCACTTGTCCACATGTCCGTGGTTAAGTGGACAGTGGGTACAACCGCATTTTTAAGAGCACTGAGGACACTTGATCGTACTTCTCTGTACATTTTTGGTATCGCCTGCCTAGTGAAGTGGAATCTCGAGGGGATTTGGTACCGGGGACACAATACCTCCATCAACCCTCTAAATCCCACTCCACTGATGGCGGACACCGGGCGCACGTCTAACACCAACATTGCAGTTACAGCCGCAGTTATACGCTTTGCAATAGGGTGACTACTATCGTATTTGGTGGTCATGGCAAACGACTGTTGGACGGTCAATTGTTTGGTGAAAGACTTAGCGGTCTTACGACTTCCCCTCTGGGAAGATGACCGACTAACAGCAGCAACAGCAGCAGTGGCAGTAGTAGGCGTACCGCTGCAGGATTCCTCGGATGAATCCCGTATTGAGGAGGACTCAGTCTGGCTGGTGACTTGGGCTGCAGGACTGAATCTGATGGAGATTGTGGAGGAAG
Source organism: Mixophyes fleayi (assembly GCF_038048845.1). Taxonomy (NCBI): domain Eukaryota; kingdom Metazoa; phylum Chordata; class Amphibia; order Anura; family Limnodynastidae; genus Mixophyes; species Mixophyes fleayi. The sequence continues at coordinate 254,248,491 of NC_134402.1, forward strand.
TTGACGAGGAGGGTGTTGCTGGTGTGTATCCAACTGGACCACGGGATTTAGGTGTCCCTGTACCGATGAGGGTCCTAGCCCCAGTTCCTGAACTAACCACTGAACTATGAAGGTTATTCAGGTGACGTATAAGGGAGGATGTTCCTAGGTGGGCAAGATCCTTACCCCTGCTTATTTGAGCTTTACATAAGCTACATATTGCCATACATTGGTTGTCTGGATTTGGATAAAAATAACTCCAGACCGAAGAGGTGCATTTTTTGGTCTTCTGACCAGGCATGACGATGGGCTTTTTCATCCCATGGACATCAGCTGTTTCCCCCCCTGGTGCCTCATTTACAATAACCACATCACCATCCTCATCATCAAGTTCCTCCACAGCGCCAGCTACATCATCAATAGCCTCCTCCCGAGCCACCTCTTCCCGTACAGTGATGGGAAGGTCAGGCTTGACAACCACCAACACCCTTGGACTCGCCTTGGGGATTTGTGATAATTTCTCTTTAGAAGGCAGAGTTGTTTGCTGTTTTGTTGCTGACAGCATAACTCTCTTCAATTTTTTGTAGGGGGGGGGAGGAGGAGGAGGGCTAAGATCCGTGGGTGAAGCTGAACCACTAGTCATGAACACGGGCCAGGGCCTAAGCCGTTCCTTGCCACTCCGTGTCGTAAATGGCATATTGGCAACTTTACGTTTCTCCTCAGATGATTTTAAGTTTCTCTTTTTGCTACTTTTTCTTAACTTGGGCTTTTTGGATTTTACATGCCCGGTACTACGAGATTGGGCATCGGGCTTGGAAGACGACGTTGATGGCATTTCATCGTCTATGTCATGACTAGTGGCAGCAGCTTCAGCATTAGGAGGAAGTGGGTCTTGATCTTTCCCTACTTTATCCTCCAAATTTTTGGTCTCCATTATATGTAGCACAAGATACTGCAGAATGTGTGAACTTGGTAATATTGCAGTACCAATGGACTTATACTGCTGGATTGGTTTTGCAAATTTGGTTATAATTATTATTATATATTTTTTTTTTTTTTAATTTTTTATTTTTTTTTACTTTTTTTTTATTTTTAAAAAACTTGGGAATAGTGGGGAAATAACTATGCCCTTAGAAGCACAGAGCACAGGACACAGCACCACTGGACTGAACAGGACACGGCACAGGACCCAGCAGCACTACGGAACTCAGCAGGACAGAGCACAGGACACAGCACCACTGGACTGATACTGCAGAATGTGTGAACTTGGTAATATTGCAGTACCAATGGACTTATAATGCTGGATTGGTTTTGCAAATTTGGTTATAATTATTATATTTTTATTTTTTTTTAAATTTTTTATTTTTTTTTACTTTTTTTTTATTTTTAAAAAACTTGGGAATAGTGGGGAAATAACTATGCCCTTAGAAGCACAGAGCACAGGACACAGCACCACTGGACTGAACAGGACACGGCACAGGACCCAGCAGCACTACGGAACTCAGCAGGACAGAGCACAGGACACAGCACCACTGGACTGATACTGCAGAATGTGTGAACTTGGTAATATTGCAGTACCAATGGACTTATAATGCTGGATTGGTTTTGCAAATTTGGTTATAATTATTATATATTTTTTTTTTTTTAAATTTTTTATTATTTTTTACTTTTTTTTTATTTTTTAAAAACTTGGGAATAATGGGGAAATAACTATGCCCTTAGAAGCACAGAGCACAGGACACAGCACCACTGGACTGAACAGGACACGGCACAGGACCCAGCAGCACTACGGAACTCAGCAGGACAGAGCACAGGACACAGCACCACTGGACTGATACTGCAGAATGTGTAAACTTTGTAATATTGCAGTACCACTGGACTTTTACTGCTGAATGTGTGAACTTGGTAATATTGCAGTACCAATGGGCTTATACTGCAGGATTGGTTGTGAAAATTTTGTGGTAATTAAAAAATATTAAAGTAGTTTTTGGTATTTTTTAAAAAAACTTTTTTTTATTTTTTTAAACACAGGGGAATATTGGGGAAATAACTATGCCCTTAGAAGCACAGAGCACAGGACACAGCACCACTGGACTGAACAGGACACAGCACAGGACCCAGCAGCACCACTGACCTCAGAAGGACAGAGCACAGCACACAGCACCACTGGACTGATACTGCAGAACACAGCACAGCACAGCACAGCACTAAACAGCACAGCACAGCACAGCACTAAACAGCACAGAACTAAACAGCACAGAACTAAACAGCACAGAACTAAACAGCACAGAACTAAACAGCACAGAGGACCACCTAACACACCCTCCCTCTACCCTGATCAATGCCCGAGTGAAGATGGCGGCGACTAGCGGGGAATTTATAGGATCCGAGTATCGCGAGATCCGACAACGGGATTATGAGTCAGAGCCTCAGTTTCACTTTTGAATTTGGCGCCAATACCCGGATCTGTCTCGGATCCGACTCGGATCCGCAACGTTCGGGTGGGCTCGGATTTCAGAAATCCGAGCGCGCTCATCCCTAGTTTGGATACTGGATCTGCCCAAATTAGCACTACTTCCAGCAAGGCGCTGAGTCTAACAGGCAGAAGGTATACACCAAGGACCGCCGCAAGGTGGTTTGGTCTTAGCTGTGTCTGCGGCCATTACTGGGAGTATCGGGCGAGACATATAGGGGAATGCGGAGAAGTGAACCGTTTAAGCACAGCAGGTTGCCACTGCAATGGTGGCATTTCACACAAAGAAATGTTAGTTCTGCGGACAACTGGTTACTACAAGAAGATGAAGAGTCAGCTTAGCGGAGAATAGATTATCACTGGGATAGTGGCGTAGTTCACGGAGAAGTGTTAGCTCTGCGGACAACAGGTTACTGCAGGAAAGATGAAGAGTCAGGTCAGCAGACAACTGATTACCACTGGGATAGTGGCATAGTTCACAGAGAAGTGAATGGGGAGCAGGGGATATAAAGAGATCGGCTCTGCGCATGCACAGACCCAAAAGGAAGATGGTGGATGGCCGGGACGGAGCGCAGTCAGCCGAGAGCGGGTAAGTGTGATGGACTTCGGTTATAGAAGCCGAATGCCTGGTGTGTGACATCCCTCCCCTGTCTCTCAGGAGTTTTTACTCTGTTCCAGTCCAGTTTTAGATAGAAAGGCAGGTACAGACTTCTCTCACTATCTGTATGTCAACAGCCAGTCTGACAGGCTTATATACCCTGTTTTATTTTCAGCTCCTTTTTACAGTATACCTTCTGGTAAGTATCTGCTCCTTTCTCAATCACTCTCCACTCTGGCTCTTTCAATTTATTGCTGTCTGTTAGAGACCATTCATCTCACTCCTAACTGCCGCTCTCTGTCTGAGGTAATCCCTCGTCCTCCCTACTGCCATTCTCCCCTCGGCCTGCTGGGAAATGTCCGCTTTCTTCAGCAGTCCCTGACACTAGTGTGCATGTGTGGGCCATCAGGTTTGCCGGCGCTACATATCTAAATCTCTTAAACATCTATGAACACTTAAAATAGCAATATAGTCCTGAAGAAACAAATACATATATATCTATATGGATATGCAGCTTTATCATAAGGTATTTGGAATATAGGCCCCTTCTTCTTTCATCTTCAATATAAAGTAGTTTGCAGCCTGAAGTGCAAGACAATGTCCCAATCCATATAATAGGCTCCTTGCCAAAAAATTATCTCCACTCTGTAAATAATGCCCTCCTTCCCCTTCAGCTTTGCAGCCTGGGAAGTTGCCCCTCTTAACCAGTTCTAGTTACCGCCCTGCTGGTCAGACTATGAAAGAGAGCACTGCTTATAATTACAGAGAAATAGACATGGAGACATCAGCAGCAATTGCTTATGGATTTTGAAATAAAAACTGATTAAATGTAACTAAAATATAACTCATTTATTAATGTTAACTTACAAAATGAGATTTAGCTGCACAAATAAAACTTAATCCAAACTTAAAAAATGGCAGGCGGCTATTATTAAGTGATAGTTAGATGACAAATGTAATGGTTACCTCCATTAATACAGCAAAATTCATTGCAAGTCCCACGAGCCATTTCTTCTTCCATTAACTTAACTCTTCTGTAGGAACTTTTGATAAATATGTACAGTGTGCTGCCAATCCTATAAGACCTAATGAAATACAATATACTGCGTAAAAGCAAGAGATAAAAATACATCATTTACACACTTGAAAGAGAAAATTCAGCATGTTTTTTCGTTATTTTGAGTGACTTAATTGTAGTAATACAGAAAGTATAATTGCAGGTCACAAAAGGTTGGCTGCAATAAATCTTGAGATTTATTGAGTATTGCCTTTAATTGCTACAAATTGAAAATTTGAATCTCCCCAAGTGTGTGGTTGTGTGGTTGTGTCGATTCCTGGCACATTGTAAAATCATGCAAATGCATCAAATTACTTTCTATATTCTTCAGAGGTTACTGCTAGGTTAGTACTGTATATATCGAGAGACCACCTACAAAGCAATCTGATCTGTCTCTCTTAGCATTTTCATTGTCAGATGAAAAATAAAGGAACAGTATGGACCTGTTTTCTTTATTTTAATAGTTTTGCTTTGTATTTCGTTTGAAACAGGAAAAGGGAAAAAATTTCCTATGTTTCCAAGGGAATCTGAATCATATTTCCAAAGGGACCTACATTTTGAGGACAGTGAGTAGCATAGTTTAAATGACTTTTAATAAACGAAACTTGCATGTTTATCCTTTGCTTATTAATTTAACTATTGACATGAAATAGGTAACTTTGCATATATTTTTATTTTATTTACATTTGCAGTTATATCAGTATTAGTGTTCTGGCTAAATATACTGTATATAGCATTGTATTGAGCACTGTATAGACTTATATACAGAATGTAACTTCTCCAGTTACACAGATATGTGTGCAATATGCAGCTGGAGTATTCGCACATTAAGGCTACATAAAAGGTCCTCCTTAAAACATAGCTTACAGAACACTTTGAGAAGCATTACTGAACGGGTCTGGAAACTGCACTACATGTAGTGTACTATGCTCCCTTAGAACTCCATTATAATTTACCAAACATTAACAACTGTGAATGCTGCAGTCAAATTGACATGACGTGGCACTAAGTGGCTGTCTCTCACAGTGGAGCACTTTTATCAGTGAGCATTTGCTAAACTTTTTGGATTCCTGTTATATTTTACCGCCCATGCTTACAAGCACTAGTGGGGAAGCCTTCTAGGACATGAAGCAAAAAAAAGGCTTGGAACATTGAACAATATCCATGTTTGCTCTAGGCACTGGCAGTGTGCAGTTTAGTTTTGCAAAATATTTAATCCTCCATTGCTTTTTATGAAATAACGGATTGGGTACTGAACAGCGGACATGAGTACAGCGACAACACTTATTGCGACATCTTCACAGCGAATCTCAAAACCCCTACATGCTATTAATATCGATTGTTGAAAAAACTGACTTGCAATCAATACGACTATTTAACATGTCGCCAACATAGAATTACGTGACTTTAGACGCCAGCAGTATTATTGTTGGTCTTAAGGGTGCAATGGAAGGAGGCAGCACCTGTATATTATAGAAGATCTCATAGCAACATTGTACAGACGGAGCTTCCTTCCATTGTATCCTTAAGACCAAGAATAATACTGCCGGCGTTCAAAGTCACGTCATTCTGTGCTGGCGGCATGATAAATAGTCACATTGATTGCAAGTCAGTTTTTAAACAATCGATATTAACAGAATGTCGGGGTTCAGAGATTCGCTGTGAAGATGTCGGGGTAGTCATGTTTGGGAACATGACTACCACCGAAATCAGTGTCATAGAAACATAGAAGCATAGAAACATAGAATTTGACAGCAGATAAGAACCGCATGGTCCATCTAGTCTGCCCATTTTATTATTAATGTATGGTACCTTAAACCCTATTTTATCCTTTTTTTCTTTATAAGGATATTCTTATGTCTGTCCCAAGCATGTTTAAACTGCTCTACTGAATTAGCCTTCACCACCTCTGATGGGAGGCTATTCAACTTATTCACTACCCTTTCTGTGAAGTAGTTTTTCCTCGAATTTCCTCTGAACCTACTTCCCTCTAGGTTCAGTGCATGTCCTCGTGTTCTAATAGTTCTCTTCCTTTGAAGAATGTTTCCCTCCTGTACCTTGTTCAAACCCTTAATATATTTGAACATTTATATCATGCCCCCCGTTCCTTTCTCTGCTCCAAATTTTACCTATTGAGATCTTTTTGTTGTTCTGAGTAAGTTTTGTACTGTAGGCGATGTACCATTATAGTTGCCCTTCTTTGTACAGTTTCTAATGTATTTATATCCTTCTGGAGATATGGCCTCCAGAATTGAACACAGTATTCTAGATGAGGCCATACCAATGGCCTATACAGTGGCATTATTACTTCCTTCTTTCTGCTACTGATTCCTCTCCCTATGTAACCAAGCATCTGACTTGCCTTCCTCATTGCTTTGTTACATTGCTTACCTGCCTTTAAGTCACCTGAAATAGTGACTCCTAGATCCCTTTCCTCCTCAGTAGTTTCCATTATTATGCCATTTATGCTATATTTAGCCTTTGGGTTTTTGAGACCCAAGTGCATGATTTTTCTTTTTTTGGCATTAAACTGTAGTTGCCACTCTCTTGACCATTCCTCTAGTCTACCTAGATCATCAATCATTTGTTTTACTCCTCCTGGTGTGTCTACCATGTTGCATATCTTTCTGTCATCTGCAAAAAGGCATACTTTCCCTTCAATACATTTGCAATGTCTCCAATAAAGATATTAAAAGCACTAGTCCAAGTACAGATCCTTGGGGCACTCCACTGGTAAACTTTCTCTCCTGTGAATGTACTTCATTTACTATAACTTTCTGTTTTCTATCTTGCAACCAAGATTGTTATCCATTCGACCATCTTAGAATCCAATCCCAAGCTTTCAAGTTCATTTAACAGTCTGCGATGTGGGACAGTGTCAAAAGCATGACTACAATCTAGATAAGCTACATCTACGCCCCCCCTTGATCTATTACTTTAGTCACCCAGTCAAGAAAGTCAATAAGATTTGTTTGACATTATCTCCCCCCAGTAAATTCATGCTGTTTGGGATCCTGTAAGGTACTGGAATTTGAGATATTCTGCAACTCTTTCTTTTAAGAGTGTTTCCATCAATTTCGCTACTACTGATGTAAGGCTCACTGGTCTGTAGTTGCTCACCTCTTCCTTGCTTCCACTTTTGTGTAGTGGGACTACATTTGCTTTTATTCCAGTCCTCTGGAATTACTCCTGTAGCTAGTGACTGTATAATTCTGTTAATGCTGTTACCAGTACCCCCTTAAGCTCTTTTAGTACCCTTGGATTTATCCCATCTGGTCCCATTGATTTATCCACTTTCAGTTTTGAGAGCTCTGTTAGGACTTTATCCTCTGTAAATGTACATGTATTTACCTCATTTTTATGAATATACTTGCAACTTGTTTCATTAGCATTTTTAACCAGCCAAGAAAACACAACATTTTGGAACTCCTACAGAGAAAGCTAGGAAAATGTGAAGTGGTTTAGAGGGCTCCACTTTTTCACTTTTTAAGATGATGCACATGAGGACAGAATAAAGTAAGGAGGGACTTTTTGGTTTATGGAACATGTTTTGGTTTTCAATGTCATGTTTTCTACACCCAAAGTAATCTGGAAATGCATTTTACTTTCATCCAACCCATATGATAACTTTAGTAAAGCACTGTAAAAAAGTATCTAGTATCCATTTATTCATTATACCAGACTGGAAATTACAGAAGGGTTCCACTACAACACTGAGAGTAGGTCCCGATCAGATGAGGCGCCTGCAATGCATCTGATGATCAGCCTAAAGATAGGGATGAGTTCTTTATTCACTGTAGTTAGAAAGCATTGTGTTCTCAAATATAGCATGCTGTAAAACACATGACAGATGGAAGTCCCATGCCTATCTGAAAACCTTAATACCAATATTGTATTTTCCAAGTATATCTCTACTTTTACCTAAAGCCAAATGCTTGTGCTGTGTCTTTCTGAGCAGGTAGACTAAATCAGTCACTAGCTCTACAACAGATTCCCAATGAACTTGCTCCATTGTGCTGTATTGAAGTGCACAGGATAATTAACTTGTTTCTCCTGCAGCATTGCTTATCTTTCCCTGTCCTCTCCTGCTCCCTTCTCTTACACATCTCCAGTTGTTCCCCTGCTGTCACCTCTAGGATGTCCCAAAGATTCCTCAAATCTACATATCAAAACCAAACTCATTATCTCCACACCCTCCTGGGTCCCCTCAGCTCCCCTCCTCTCTATCAGTGGGCAACACTTCCCTCTCCTCTGTGTTACATGTTTGCCTATGCATCATCCCTGACTCCTGCCTCTCATTCACTACCCACATTCAGACCATCACCTAATCATTCCACTTACACCTTCGCAACCTCTTCATGGTCAGACCCTTTTTCAACACAAGACTCTCCTTCATTCACTTGTCATCTCTTGTTTGGACTATCGCAACCTCCTCCTTCAATCCATTCTTAACACTGCTGCACATCATGTTTTCCTCTTTTGACACTCTGACCTAAAAAAAACCTTAGCCATTCCTCTCACCCCTAGATCTCCAACTTTTTTCCACTCTCTCTGCTCTGCCAAGAGCCACCAACTCTCCTCCCCACTGGTTAACGCTTTCTACTCCCTCCTCCAAGACTCCACCGCACTGCTCCCTTCCTCTTGAACTTACTCCCTCACCCAATCAGATTATCCACCAGTCCCCATAGCTTCAAAGGTGCCCTAAAAGTTCACCTTTTCATAAAAGCTACCAGCCTTCCTCCAAACTGACTCCCTTCTGGCTCTCCACCTACTCACATACACAGTACCAACCTCTGTGTACACCCCTCCTCTCTAGATTGCAAGCGTTCTTGAGCAGGACTCTTTTCCTTTGTGCCTCATGCAGCAATTTGTTGCTGTCTGTTATCGTGTAATGTTTTGTAATGTTATTTAATATACTATTTTAGTATATGACTTTTGTACAGCACTGTGGACCTTTGTGGCACCTTATTAATACATTATAATAGTAATAATAATAATACTGGTTTCGATTTGCTGTATGGTGGTTTTCCCTTATTTGCTGCATGGGGGTTCTTATGTTTACAGCCCCTATAATAATATTTTATAAATAATGATTACCAGGTTATTAACCATCAAAATACAAAAGTTCTTTCTAGTTTGGGGCTAAAACAAAGCCTATAACTCCTTTAAGTCATTTGTATTGCCGGGCCATATTTTGGATTCGCATGCTTCATTTTCTTGTAATCATTAAAAGCGATTGCTTTGGGGATCAAAGGAGTGTCCTCCAAATGCAAGCATTTATTCCCACACCATGTCATACATGATCGCATTTGACATGCAATGACACTGACATTTAATGCAACGTCAGTGATTAAAACAATGTTAGATGGGATTCAATTGTGAGGGAATTCCTGTCCGAGCATTGCATAATGTCCAATTATTGCTGTAAGTCAAATGTTGCTAATTTTTAAAATCAGTGATGTTTTAGTAGTGTAATATCCCATGGCGCCTCACCATGCACAATTATGTGCCCAGCTTACCTGTGGGATTTGATATTGGAATGGTCCCTTTAGTATCTAATGTTTTAGCCCCTGCCACATGAGCATGTTATGTATCTGCTTGGAATGGATGTGTTGCATTTGTTGGTGAATTGGAATGGAACTCTTTTCGGTTCATCCTGATCATTTTATACATTTTTTTTCTGATTGAATTGGCTAGTCTGCAATTTACAAAATTAGCAGGAATTTCATATTTCTTATTCCAATTACAGGATTTGACAAAAAAAAATTCTTATTAAAATAGCTACTTAAACCTCAATGCAAACAATTTGTGACAGAAGACTCTAGGCTTCCTGTTAAATTCAAAATGTTCAATAAGTTGTTAGAAACATCCATCTGTTTTCAGTCAATGTGATGATTCTATTTTAGATTGTATTTGCATTGGCATTTTTTACTATTTTTAGATTTCATAATTAGTATCAAAAATAAAAAGTGCCAGCCAGCTAATTTTAGTCATATCAAAAATGGATCAAGCGGGTAAAGGCACCTGTATCCAATTACGGCAAAATTCAAATAGTAATAATATATATCCAGTGGCTCTGATACGTCAATATATTCACAGCAGCCTACCCTTACCAGGGCTGCAGTGCAATGATAAGTAAATAATAATGTATTTAGTAAATTATTACAATTGTTAGGTTTACATAATAAATTATTTACATGCCATTGATTTAGAACTGAAACAGTTATGGAAGCAGATAGGCTGGAGTTTCCCTTGAACATTATAAAACAAATCAGCAAATGGGAGTCTGGTCATTATGAATATACAGGGTGGTTTATAAGTGTGAAAACACCCTGGAAACGAGTTAGGAAATATTAATCCAGTATCTACACATGTCTGGTGTGGTGGAAAACTGTTTAGGGTATGTGGCCAGTATGACGGCAATCTTGAAGTGAAGTGTAGACACTGGATTAATATTACCTTAGTCAATTCCATTCTAAAAGAATGCTTTCATACTTATGGATCACCCTGTATATTAGGCTTTATTTAATTATTCAATAATGTTTTTTGGGTTTAGTTGTAAGAATTGAATGGATCAGCATCCCTATTCTAATTGGGTGAGAGATCGAGCACTGCCTCACAATTATATATAAAAACTGAAAAATCCAGCTTACAAACAGTTTGGTTGGACTTTCACTGTCTAAAATGGGATATGGACATGAATTGTATTTGGTCTAGTAAAGCTCACTTCCCAGGCCTGTTATCATTTGGATTAATAAAGAAAGGAATGATATAAGTATAATAAAATATCTTGCATAATATCTGCATAATATTTAGTAATCAGTGTCCAAAATAAAAATAATTTCCAAATGTCCTGTTAAGCTAGGTACACATTACAGGTTATTCACTCAATTATTGGGCCAAACACACTATAAACAATTGTTAGGTTCGTTATCACATTAGTGTGTACAATCCCACGATCATGTATTATCGTACCTGTCATGAACATAGAGAACTTACAGTTATACCACTTTCATACTGCCGCCCCGGCAATATCCCGAGTTGTTAACCCGGGATATTGCCGGGGCACAGGGCAGTAAAGATAACAAGAATCCCGGGTCGGGCGGGTTCATACTGCACCTGCCCGACCCGGGTTTTAGAAAAAAAAAAGTGAAAAAAAAGATTTTAATTACTAAAAAATACAAAACAGATGTGTACTTAACTTATTTTCAGCAAGCTGTGTCTCCGGTGCGTTGCCGGCTGTCAGGGGGACCTCTGGGTACTAAAATGACGTCATTTCTAGTTCATTAGAAATGACATCATTTTAGTACCCAGAGGTCCCCCTGACAGCCGGCAACACACCGGAGACACCGCTGGCTGAAAATAAGTTGAGTAAACATCTGTTTTGTACTTTTTAGTAATTAAAATCTTTTTTCTTTACTTTTTTTTTACTTCACAATTTTTTTTTTTACAGTATGAATGGTGAGACCCGGGAATTACACGGGTTGCACCATTCATACTGCAGGCTAGCGGGGTCCAACACAGGAATTACCCCTCGCAAAATCCCGGGTCTAAGTCCCGGGATTTTAGACCCGGGATTTTGTGGTTGGACTATTCATACTGCACCAAGACCCGGGTTTTTTCAGTGTGCCTCTGCAAAAACCCGGGTTTTTGGTGCAGTATGAATGGGGTATTATTTATAAGGGTTAACCCATCACATAATTGTGGGAAATAAGGCCTAAATCATAACTGCAGTGTAAATATAGTATATTAATTGAATCCATTGATAAGTTGAACTACTAAAGTGTAAAATGTGAAGAAAGAAAGTCTGTTGTATGTATATTTGATGGCTCTGCACATTCCAGTGTGAGAAGATAGGAGTGTCACCTGTGACAGCTTCAAAGAGCCCCTGCTGTGATATATATCCTGGCCTGGGATGGAGTTTTGACACCTGAATAGACTTTTAGGAAACGCTCAGCATGGTGTCTGGGTAAAAGAGCCCATGCGCTGACTTGGCTATATGTGATATAGACAAAAATAATTCAGCTTTAAAATATGCCACTTAAAATGAATAAAAAGAGTGATCAACCACATATTCCTCAATAGCATGATGAAGGGCAGCTCATATGTCAAAATAAGAATTCTGCCCCACAAAGAAGTTAAGGAAATGAGTGTAAGCTCTACGAATACATTGTATTTAGGCGTGTTTGGTATCAAAATATGGACAAATTCATAGGGGATTTATTAATAATAAAATTGGGTCTGTGTGACGCTCCACAGAAAGTTAGGTCACATAGTAGAATTGGGTAGTAAATCATACAGCATGCAAATGGTGACAGAAAAAAGTATCACAGACCACAACCCCCAGGAGGTTGGAAGGTGTAAAGGTGTTTTTAAAAAGCTGAGACCATTTACAACAATTGTCAGTCTTTTGGGAAAATCAATCCACATTGATAAGCTGTCCATCTTCCTAGCCAATTTCCGATTGCACAGATTATACAACTCATGTAAGTTATACACTGCTCTGCTTGTGTATGTTATGTCAATTTATTGTTTTTTTTATATCTAAATGCCCTTATAAATCAATAATTTACTATGTGGCGTCCTTGATACTCTAACGAATCCATTAGCCTGTTAAGAAGAATATAGCTCGACCAAGTTAACCCTTGGAATGCTGGTGTGTGATTTGTTGATACATTTGATTAACAAGCTTAGTGTGTGCTTCCATTTACATTTGTGTATCAGTCTGGAGGTGTGAAGAGTTAACCCTTTGCTTGCTGGCATGGGTCTTGCTAGTCTATGGATAGCTAGAAGCCTTGTGTGCCACTGTGGGACAGTATATTGGGGTCTTATTGCCTGTATTCAATAGGTGGTGGCAAAACCTGAAGTGTGTGGAGGTGTGAGCGCTGTCTGGGGGTGATTCAGTAAGTCTATAACCTGTGTAATAGGTAGAGAGAGACTGTGGGCTGGAATCGTGTGCAACTTCATACAGCAAACACCCAAAGTCACGGCAGCTCGGAGAGAGTTCGTGATAGTACCAAAGCACATCACATAGTTTTATTTGATTTTCTAATCGGACTAAAAATCTCTATAAATGATGGAACGGTGTTGGGCAGTTTATGAACTGTGTATGCACTCACGATCAGCAGTGTATTCAGATCTCTGTATAGTTTACAGAGTCACAATCTATTCAGCAGATGCTTATGACAGATGAAGAGCACAGATCTGATCATAAATCGTGAAAAATTGTGTAAGTGTGTACACATGAATCAGCATGCTGATCGGGACTTTCAGTCGTTGGTAAAATCGTTAAAGATATCGCATCAGGAGAATTTTTCTGTAGTGTGTATCCAGCTTAATTGTAGTCCAAGATACTGTCTACTGTGGGTATATGATTCCCCACACAAGCAAACGCACTGGACAAATCTCGGAATAAGATCAATTTTCCAACCTTGGGTGGTTTTACTTCTAGATATTGGGGCACATGCTGAGTTGGGTGTATGCCAATTTGTTTAGCATAAAATATGTTAAAGATGAATACGACTATATCCATATACAGATATAACACTTGAATCTCCTTACATTTGGAGAGAAGAAATGAAGAGTCACAGATTTGTCTGTCAGTAGCTGTATCATTTGCAGGTGATAGACAGGTTAGACATAATATACACACAATACATATTTAATAAAATTGGATCAATAGAATATATGTGTTGTAACCCATCAGCAGCAGCAGCTATTTATATAGTGCAACTAATTCCGGAGTGTTCTACAGAGAACTCACTCACATCAGTCCCTGCCCCATTGGAGCTTACAGTCTAAATTCCCTAAAATACATACACAGAACAAGAGAGACTAAGGTCAATTTAATATAGTAAACAATCATTTTATTTGTCTGCCTATGTTAAGATGCTAAAAAATTGATATCTGTTTAGTTGTTATGGGTTACATCACACTATTGCTCTTTGCACTATGTTATTAAACAAGCCTTTAAATTGTTTATTTTTACTAAATATATATATGGGGACTGAGGCAGATGCAACAAGCAGACCAAGCCTGAAAATTAAGTGAATACTAAAATTCCCTTTATGTGCTTAACTTTATTTAAATGTACAAATAAAACACTATATACATATACTGATATACTATATTATTGGAGATTTCAAATTAGAAGTGCTCTTTTAGCTCTTTTTTTCTGCAAATGCAAATGCAGCAATCAATTTGGAAAAATCCAACTTTCGTGCCAAGTCACAGTTAATATTGAGCATGCTCAGCCCACTCAATCGCTTTTGCCCCATTGTTGAGCAATTATAGTTTTTTTTGCTCTTCAGCACACTGAAACAATAGTTTACCAGATGCTGGCAAACTGAGGAAAATGCGCAAAGCAATTGTGATGTTAGGAAACACCCGACAGTCCTAGTTCTAGGATTTCTGTAAGAAGTTCCTTTGGTTTGCTTTCCAACTTAAAATTTGTACTATACATTTGCTTCAGGAAATTAGTTTGTCAAAGGAAAATTAGTTTGTCACTGAAACCTTTAGCAATATCTTTCTTGTATTGTTGCTGAAAGTTTTCAGCTGCAGAGCAAAGGTCTTCAGTACTCATTTTGTTGAACTCTGAAAGAAACTTACTACAAATTGCTTCCAATGAAGTAAATCGACGGAGAAGACCAGACTAAATGGAGTTGACAAATAGAAAACATTGACCCTATAGTGCATTTTGGCATCAGATTGAGTAGGTAAATGGTGACTGGCGGAGAACTCGGGCCTGATTCATTAAGGATCTTAAATGAAGAGGATTCTTATTTCAGTCTCCTGGACAAAACCATGTTACATTGCAAGGGGTGCAAATGAGTGTTCTGTTTTGCACATAAGTTAAATACTGACTGTTTTTTCATGTAGCACACAAATACTTGATAGCTTATTTGTACACTGAAATTTCAAGTTGATATGTGTGTGCTACATGAAAAAACAGTCAGTATTTAACTTATGTGCAAAACAGAACACTCATTTGCACCCCTTGCAATGTAACATGGTTTTGTCCAGGAGACTGAAATAAGAATCCTCTTCATTTAAGATCCTTAATGAATCAGGCCCCTCATTTGGAAACACAATGATTTTTTTTACACAATTTTGCACTCCATGACAATCTTGTCCCATTTATCACACATTGGTTCAATGTTTTTCATAAGACATTTGATGTTGTCCAGCTCAACATCCAACGTAGCATTGCGAGCCTCAATAAGGAGGGTAGTTTGGTCGATCATTGCAAATAGCTTTTTCCACAAAGATGACATTAGAACAAATTCAAATTTCGACAAGTACTTCTTAATGGACTGAATTTCTCATCGATTTTGTGCAGTGAGATTGAGAATTTCAATATTTGGTAAAGCTATTCCCAAGAAATGCAAATGATGCGCAACTGGTTTAACAGAATTAATGCGCGCAGACCATCTAGTTGTGAATATATTATGAAGTGAAGCAGGGGGGCGCTCTTTCAGAATTTCCCACCTTTGTGGAGAGGCACTGAAGATATTGAATATTTGTTGCACAGTTCTAAGAAAGTAATTGCCTCCTTACAGAATTCAGTGCAGTCAACACCCATAATGTTTAGTGAGTAGTTTCTACAGCCGAAGAAAATACGGTATGAGTTTTGCTCAAGCGGAATTGCTTGTACTCCATTGTATTTCCCAGCCATGTTAGAACCATTGCTGTATGCTTGGCCAATGCATGCTTGAAAATCCAACCTTTATCCTGCCAAATTTTTCAATCCTCGATCTGCAAATTCTTTTCCAATTTTTTTTTAATTTTCAAACATGACAAACCGTTCTTCAAATGAAAATATTGAGCATTCTACCATCTTTTCATGACAAATACAAGACTGTTCCTTGTAAGAACTATCAGAAGTGGAATCAACTAAGATCGAAAGAATTTTGCATTTCTAACTTCATCAATAATTGTTTCTTGTATGAATGTCCCATACAGCTCAATAAATTTGTTTTGTATGCGCATTGACAGGTAAGGAAATTGCAGGCATTTTTGACTGTCTTACAATTCACGTACATGTTTAACATGCCTCCATAAAATTGGGTCATGAATGCTGATAAGCTGGATTATACCTATAAAGTTTCTGTTGTTATGGTCAGCAATGCATAAACTGGAACTAAAGAAAGTCAATCCCCTCTCAGAAATATGAAGAACAACATGCAGGAATAATTTGTTTCTAACAATTAGCTTCCATAGTGACTTCGGCGAAAAGTAAACTATCAATTGAAGTTTCAGATAATATTGCTCTGATGTCAAAACCAGGAATCTTAAGAAATGACTTCATTTGGGCAGCACTGCTTTGTTGATAAAAAGTTTCTGGATTGTAAACTGAATCTTCTGCTGCTTGATTCATTGTCAGCGGACTCTTGGTATCGTTGTTGGCACATATCCATGTCGACAAATTTCTTCATTTGCATGTTGAACTTCAGCCTCAAGCATTGAATTTGGAACAGAATTGTACTTTTGCAGTTGCGGTGGTTTGTATAGTTTCACTTTCAACCGGGTTTGAACCTTAATTTCCTAGTCCTGAAGCACTTGTTGTTGGATCACTGGATTAGGAGCGTTTGTTGCCCTTGCCTTTCTAGATTCGGCTTCAATTAGCTGTTGCCATCGCCTTTTCGATGCCCCACTTTATAGTTTCCTTGATGACATTGTATGGTTTCTGGTAATATTCTAAAATGTCAATTGTATAAAAATGATTATTACTATTTGCTATCAAAATTACGGTTTTAAATTTCTGGAAACTGAATACACATATGCATGAGGGGGTTTAATTTACACCTCACTGCTCACCCCACAACTCACTCTCTCCCCCCAACACAACTAACATTGCCCCATCACACCTCACACTGCTCCCCTCATTACTCTTTCTTTTCCTCTCACCCCTCAAACTGCTCCCCTTGTGTCCTTCATATTTTCCAGCACCCCAAATAATTTCTCCGAGTACCCTAATTTATCCCAGCACCACACATACACTAATTCTATCACACACACACTTACTTCAGAAAACAGTGAGTCTTTCTGGCTGCAGCTCCTCCTCCTCCCTTTGAGTGTGACAGCTGCTGCTCAGTCTATGTAGCCCTGCCCCATGCTCAGACATCACTGTCTCTCCCTCTCCTCTCTTGAAGTTTTGACAGCCCTGCGGGAGCCAGAAGGAGACTGCAAAGAATGAGCCAGACGCACCGCTTATAAAAACATTGCAGCGTGCACCCAGGAAATGGACATCGTGGCAGTGGCCGGTTCCACCCCCAGGTCAGCCGGCACTGTCCATTTCCTGCATGCCCGCTGCAATGTTTTTATAAGCGGTGCGTCTGGCTCATTCTTTGCAGTGTACTACTCTACAAATCCAGCGTTTGCCCCTGCAGCAATTCTAAACCTCTAGGCACACCCCCATTGACATGGAACCAAAGCTTGTTGGTGGCACATGTGTTTTTTGTACCAACAGGGATGGGGGGCATCTGAGCAGGTGCTGTGTCCCTGCACCAAACCTCTTTGCTATATCACATAACTGGAACGCTGAAAGCACTCTCCTGAGATAATTGCGTTTTTTGGTGTGGTGAAAAGGGCCTTTTTTGCCTGGGCTCAACTTGGTCTAGAAGCATCCCTGTATCTGCCTTATCTATTTATATTCATTTCTTTAGGTAGAATTCTATATAGCAAATAATAAGACCATATCTCTTTAAAAAAAACATGTGTTTACCTTAACTAGAATAATATATTGAGCATATTGGTAATATATTAAGACTGTAAATGAAGAACAGCAGATATACAGCTAAATCCACTTAATTATTATTTTTATATTCATTTAAAGGCGTTCAAAAAAATTCACTGCCATGTAATGAATCCTAATGAAAATCTTGACTAGTGTTTATAATTTAATTATTAAATGCCATGGGGAACGCTTGCAAACCACAATGACGTGACCTCTACTGTAACTCAAATTGATTTGTATTAGTAAGAGAATATGTTTGGAAAAGATAATGGCATTCAATGTACAATAAAGTATTCCACAGAAATATCACAAAGTGCAAAGCATTATTACTATAAATATTTCTCATGGTTGAAAAGTATAGACAAAACAAAGACATTTCTATGGCTGATAAAATATTCATTGTTTTTATTGGTTCCAGAGGGAACTATAACATTTACTAGCAAATAATAAAAAAAAATACAGCTTTTTTTGCCCAAGGTAATTTTGTCCTTCTTCCAACATTGCAGTTACTGCACTATAAATGCTGACTTGCTATTCTGTAATAGCTCAAAAAGCAAAATAATGATAAAATGGCAGAAAATTCAACATTGTACTGGACAAGTCCTTTTTTTCATTGCCATGATCACATGCATTAAAATTGAAGCCAATGCTGTAGTTTGTGCCATGATTTGATTATACTTTTTTTCTATTCCAGGCATGTTTCAGTTCTTTTTAGAAAAAACTTCACACAAACTTTTCAACCAACTCTTACAACAATACTACAGTACATACTACGGTGTATACCCTCTAGTGGCACGAGAGAGTAAAAGAAGCATCGTGTAATGATGTTCTGGCAATTCATACTTTATTTATGAAACAAAGGATTTTCAGTTTGTATATATAACTGAGCAACTATCTATTGTATTAAGAGCATTATTAATTCTCAGCAGTTTCAATAATAAAGTGAGAGAAGCCATTAATAAAATGGCTCCATTTACATTTTTATTGACTAGTCTTAATAAAGTTTTTTGTACACATTAGTTAGTAAAGAAAGTACCACTAATGCTTCCTAGGGCTAGATTTACTTAACTGCGGGTTTAGAAAAGTGGAGATGTTACCTATAGCAACCAATCAGATTCTAGCTTTCATTTATTTAGTGCATTCTACAAAATGACAGCTAGAATCTGTTGGTTGCTATAGGCAACATCTCCACTATTTAAAAACCGCAGTTTACTAAATATACCCCCTAATCTCTTTTCTTAAAATGTTATATTGGAAGCTGTTCTTTTTATTGTCAAAATGGTGTTGACTAAAGACTTCTGTCAACATTCACTAACCTCCCTCTGTACATATACATGGCCTACTTTCCAAGCCCATCCTGGTTGGTGAAATTATAAGTAATGACTTGAAGATTAGTAGATGTTGCTTTAAATCCATGACAGTGAGAATCAGGGGTGTGGCCAGACCTACTGATTAACTGTCAGATATTTTCTGTCAGACATAGAGTGAAGGCGCCAGAATATGATGCTGTCAGGAAGGTCTGTACTATGTAGTTGTGACCTGAGAGACTTATAGAGGAGCCAAAAAAGAATAAACATTTGGAGAGACTGACACTGAGAGAAAGAAACGACAGCGATCCACAGAGAAAAGAAACCAAGAGTACAGTTTTGAGTGAAAATATATATTAAAACAGAATGAATAGAAATTAGAGAGAAAAAATATACATAAGACTATGAGATGAGGAATTCATGAAAGAGGAAAGAAATACAGTTCAATAGAGAGAATAGAGTAAAAAAGAAAATAAGGCTGTCAGACAGAGAGAGACAGAAGAAACAGTGAGAGACTGTTATTAAAATTCTGTCAGAACCCATCAGTTAATGGCCGCCACTCAGTCAGACGTTTAGGATTTGTCAGTTTGCTAGTTCAAATAAGAAAATAATAACGGGCATTTAGCTAGAAATGACTTTGTTTAACATTCAATTGATAACTTTTGTCAAATAACCAATAGGTTACTGAGCCCCTGTCAGTTAGTATATTTACAGTGATGCAGTAGGTGTATTATCACCAAGTAGTTTGACTGCCAGCAAACATGAAGAGACAAGGATTCAGTGAAAAGACCAGAGTTAGAGAATAGAATAGGAAAGGGATTAGTTACAAAGCATTTGGGAAAATATGATTTTCAGTAAGGAGCGCTAGTATTCAGACAGAGGAGGATAGGGAAATAAGTTAGGATAGAGATAGAGTTAGGATAGAGAGAAGAACAGCAATCATCCATACACACAAAAGGAAAATCACAGGAAAACTCTATGTCGATCAGCCCAACAGGAATAGGAGGCTTCAATCCAGCTGACACATATCACTGATACCAGAGTGAGCTAAGCAGATAAGTGGTACCACACATAACAATGACAGATTGAGCTCACCCCTAGATGACAAGCATAACAACTAAGCCCTGATCAGTTGAACTTTCACCTGAAAAGACTCTACACTTCAGAAACTTTCATTCTACGGTGACTGGAAAAAGACATAACCTAGTTTACAAAGAACCATAGTTAGAGACAAGAAGAGTTATTCACAGAGAACTACATTATTTATCAGATTGTTTGAAGTAAAGATGAGCAGGCTCGGATTGCGCTAATCCGAGCCCACCCGAACAGTGCGGATCCGACGGGATCCGAGCACTGTTCGGGTATTTCCGGCGGAAAAACGAACTCAAAATGAGGCTCTGACGTCCAAGTCTTGCGTCGGATCTCGCGAGACTTGGATCGCATAAATTCCCCACTCAGGTCTGGCAGCAGCTGAACAAGTGACAGGATCAGTGAAAGGTAACCTGACATTACACTGCACATATTCTGCCAGTGGTGGTACAACCACAATGTGCTGGGGAGGGGGCAGCTGTCCATCCTCTAAGTGTAACAATGTGATCATCTGGACAGACGGCAGCAGGGTGACCTGGAGGAAATCTGACAGATACCAGTTATTGGGGAACATATCACAGGGGGACGTGTCCCTGACCATCACTGGGGTGACTGAGGAGGATAAAGGAACATACTGCTGCCGGGTGGAGATCCCAGGATGGTTCAATGACCAAACAAATTATATAAATGTGAAGCTACGAGAAGGTTAGAAACCCTTTTTTATTTTCTTAAAACAACATTTTACACAAACAGGTTATAAAAGCAATGTAATTTTAGCACTACATTTAAAGGAGGTAAATTTACTAAAAGGAAAGCATTTGTGAAATCCAATCCTAACCATAACACTGCTCTTGTAATGTAAGATTGTAGAGAAGCTTTAAATACAGATCTGTAATCTCTTTATATGTGATTTTAGGGCTCATTCGGACATATACACTTGTCATGTTCAATTCATGGCTTAATAAACACAAAAATCACATTAAAAACAAGACAGAACTACAGATACACAATAATCTGTTTGGACATGTTAAATTTACCTGAACTGTGATGAGTCTATCCCGAACCTGACTTGTGTGATGACACACTTTATTATGGATCTGACTGCTGAGTTCATTTACGTGGTGATAAAAGCTAGGTATTTCAGTGAATAGTTGGGAGTATCTTGTATGGAGAAAACTATTTGGTTAGCTTCTCGGCATGAAGTGTAGTAACATTGTTTATCCATAAAGTATGTGTTCCATATTTTACTGGCCATGCCCCTGTGTGCATATTTGTACAGATTATTTGCGTTACCTAGGAGACTGCAAGCAAGGCACTGATCCTGCCGTATAAGTCCAGTGGTATTGCTGTTTAAGTCCACTGATCCTGCCACGTGTTTGTGCCTCCCACCTGTGTCGCTTAGCTTAGTCATCCAGCTACCTCGGTGCAACCTTTTGGCCTAAAAACAATATTGTGAGGTGTGAGGTGTTCAGAATAGACTGGAAATGAGTGCAAATGAATATTATTGAGGTAAATAATAGTGTAGGAGTGAAAAAAAAAAAAAAAATGGATTTTAGCACTTTTTATGCTTTTTTAAAAAAAAATCAGAACCCGAAGCCTAAAATCAGAACCAAAACCTTTAGTGGGGTATTTTGGCAAAACAAATCAGAACCCAAAACCTCAAGCTAATCAGAATCCAAAACACGAAAAGTGGCCGGTGCACACCCCTAGTTTGAAGTATAAATAGCAATAATGAATATTTTCCTTCCAAGTTTCTTCCCATCACCTAATGCATGTTCTTGTATTCAGGGCCTGATTAAGGGGAAGGCACAGGGGTCACATGCCCCTGTCTCCCGTCTCTAAGAGGGCCCCTGTCACCTGCCGTTCGCTGATCGGATCACCTGCCAGTTGGTGATCTGATTCATCTCCTGCTTGAGCAGCTGTGGGCCCCCCCCTGACGCAGGCACACACGGATAAAATCCATGGCAGCGGGCCAGATGTAGAGCAGCACCGCGGCTGCTGTACATTCTACGATGGCCGAAATGCAGCTGCTGAGCATGCGCAGCCGCAGCATATCCTTCCAAGGCAAGGACCACTGTGAAAGAGATATGATGAGTGTGCTGTTCGTGGCTTCCTAGGTGAGTCACACTTTCACTGGGCAATCTTAGTTTCTAATAATAGTTCATTTAAATATATTATATACAATTTACTGAAATTTAAAGAGGTAATGAGGAGAATAGGAATAGGTATGTTATAGAAGAATCCTCTACTTTATTAATCATTATTAAAGTAATTACTATAAATATATAAATATATATATATATATATATATATATATATATATACACACAAGTTAACCCGTGCATGATACTCATGCATTCTAGTCAAATCAAGCTACTTAAGGTGTTAAAAAGGTTCTTGTCATGCATTTGGGCCATAGCCCAGGCCTCCTCAGGGGAAGAGCGTTACTTCCCGACGCAAGCGCCCTTTTTTAACGTGGTTTTGTCTAGAGATGAGCGCACTCGGATTTCGTGAATCCGAGCCCACCCGAACGTTTCCGATCCGAGTCGGATCCGAGACAGATCCGGGTATTGGCGCCAAATGAAAACTTGAAACCGAGGCTCGGAGTCATAATCCCGCTGTCGGATCTCGCGATACTCGGAACCTATAAATTCCCCGCTAGTCGCCGCCATCTTTACTCGGGCATTGATCAGGGTAGAGGGAGGGTGTGTTAGGTGGTCCTCTGTCCTGCTATATCTCGTGCTGTTCAATTATGTGCTGTGCTGTGCTCTGTGTTCTGCTCAGTCCAGTGGTGCTGTGTCCTGTGCTCTGTCCTTCTGAGTTCAGTGGTGCTGCTGGGTCCTGTGCTGTGTCCTGTTCAGTCCAGTGGTGCTGTGTCCTGTGCTCTGTCCTTCTGAGTTCAGTGGTGCAGCTGGGTCCTGTGCTGTGTCCTGTTCAGTCCAGTAGTGCTGTGTCCTGTGCTCTGTCCTTCTAAGGGCCATCTTCAGTCGGGCATTGATCAAGGTAGAGGGAGGGTGTGTTAGGTGGTCCTCTGTCCTGGTAGATCTCGTGCTGTGCTGTTTAGTTCTGTGCTGTGCTGTGCTGTGCTGTGTTCTGCAGTATCAGTCCAGTGGTGCTGTGTGCTGTGCTCTGTCAATTTTGACTTCAGTGGTGCTGCTGGGTCCTGTGCTGTGTCCTGTTCAGTCCAGTGGTGCTGTGTCCTGTGCTCTGTGCTTCTAAGGGCATAGTTATTTCCCCATTATTGCCAAGTGTTTAAAAAATGAAAAAAAAGTTCTAAAAAAAAATACAAAAAAATTATTAAAAAAAAAATGAATTACAACAAAATTTGCAAAACCAATCCTGCAGTATAAGCCCATTGGTCCTGCAATATTACCAAGTTCACACATTTAGCAGTATAATTCCAGTGGTACTGATATATTACAAAGTTCACTGATTCAGCAGTATAAGTCCAGTGGTACTGCTATTACAAAGTTCACTGATTCAGCAGTATAAGTCCAGTGGTACTGATATATTACAAAGTTCACTGATTCAGCAGTATAAGTCCAGTGGTACTGATATATTACAAAGTTCACTGATTCAGCAGTATAAGTCCAGTGGTACTGCTATTACAAAGTTCACTGATTCAGCAGTATAAGTCCAGTGGTACTGATATATTACAAAGTTCACTGATTCAGTAGTATAAGTCCAGTGGTACTGATATATTACCAAGTTCACTGATTCAGCAGTATAAGTCCAGTGGTACTGCTATTACAAAGTTCACTGATTCAGCAGTATAAGTCCAGTGGTACTGATATATTACAAAGTTCACTGATTCAGCAGTATAAGTCCAGTGGTACTGATATATTACAAAGTTCACTGATTCAGCAGTATAAGTCCAGTGGTACTGATATATTACAAAGTTCACTGATTCAGCAGTATAAGTCCAGTGGTACTGATATATTACCAAGTTCACTGATTCAGCAGTATAAGTCCAGTGGTACTGATATATTACAAAGTTCACTGATTCAGCAGTATAAGTCCAGTGGTACTGATATATTACCAAGTTCACTGATTCAGCAGTATAAGTCCAGTGGTACTGCTATTACAAAGTTCACTGATTCAGCAGTATAAGTCCAGTGGTACTGATATATTACAAAGTTCACTGATTCAGCAGTATAAGTCCAGTGGTACTGATATATTACAAAGTTCACTGATTCAGCAGTATAAGTCCAGTGGTACTGATATATTACCAAGGTCACTGATTCAGCAGTATAAGTCCAGTGGTACTCTCCTGTGCCGCATATAATTTTTAAAGGCTTTGCCGAGTGTTTGTGGCTTAGGGGTACGCTCTCTTGTGCTACATATAATGGAAAACCAAAATTTGGAGGATAAAGTAGGGAAAGATCAAGACCCACTTCCTCCTAATGCTGAAGCTGCTGCCACTAGTCATGACATAGACGATGAAATGCCATCAACGTCGTCTGGCAAGCCCGATGCCCAATCTCCTAGTACAGGGCATGTAAAATCCAAAAAGCCCAAGTTCTTAAAAAATAGCAAAAAGAGAAACTTAAAATCATCTGAGGAGAAACGTAAAGTTGGCAATATGCCATTTACGACACGTAGTGGCAAGGAACGGCTTAGGCCCTGGCCTGTGCTCATGACTAGTGGTCCAGCTTCACCAAAGGATCTAAGCCCTCCTCCTCCCCCCCCCCTTCAAAAAATTTAAGAGAGTTATGCTGTCAGCAACAACAGCAAAACAGCAAACAACTCTGCCTTCTAAACAGATGACATCACAAATCCCCAAGGCGAGTCCAAGGGTGTTGGTGGTTGTGAAGCCTGACCTTCCCATCGCTGTACGGGAAGAGGTGACTCCATCCAGCATTTGCAGCACGCCCTCTGCATATGCTGGAAGAATCACCCACATTCCAGTTACAAATTTGGCTAATGAAGGTGTGAATGTTGTACACCAGGAGGAGGATATTCATGTAGCTGGCGCTGAGAAGGATGTTGATGGTTATGATGCAGACAGATACCAAATTGCCTTTCTCAATTTCTATTTATATTCTAGATTATATAACGGCTGAATAGTTTTCTATTTTACCCCTAGTGGAGAGGGGATCTGATGCAGACAGATACCAAACAGCCTTTGTCCATTTCTTTGTATATTTGAATTTCTAGTTCTACAGTCTATGCAGGCTGCTTTTTTTATATTCAACTACAAGTGCAGGGCGGGGGGGGCATAGATAGCCACCAAAGTAACGTGGTCCATTTAATTTCACTTTCTAGCTCCACAGTCTGTGCAGCCTGCTTTTTTTATCTTCCAAGTATTTACAAGCCTTGCAATCTAAATTAACTAGAGGTAGTGACGTGCTAGAACTCCACCCTCTATATGCTGCAGAGGATGGAGGAGCATCAAAAGGCCATTCAAGCCTACACAGCCACCTACGACATAGGAAAAGGAGTGGGGATGCGCCTGAGTCAAGCGCACTGGAGAATGATTTCCGTGTTGTGCAAGGTTCTGCAGCCATTTGAACTTGCCACACGAGAAGTCAGTTCCGGCACTGCCAGCTTGAGTCAGTTGATTTCCCTGATCAGGCTTTTGCAGAAGCAGCTGGAGAAAGTGAGGGAGGAGCTGGTAAACCATTGCGATTCCACCAAGCATGTAGCTCTTGTGGATGAAGCCCTTCGTACGTTTTGCCAGGATCCGAGGGTGGTCAGTCTTTTAAAGTCAGAGGAATACATTCTGCCCACCGTTCTCGATCCTCGGTTTAAAGCGTATGTTGTGTCTCTGTTTCCGGCGGACACAAGTCTACAGCGGTGCAAAGACCTGCTGGTCAGGAGATTGTCCTCTGAAGAGGACCGTGACATGCCACCAGCTCCACCTTCATTTTCATCACTGTTTGTGCAGTTCCAAAAAAGAGGAACTGCCATTTCTATTGCTACCTTCTTTCTTTCTGTATTTAAAACAAAAAAAAATGCCATTTCTAGTACTACCTTCTTTCTTTCTCTATTTAAAAGAAACTAAATAACTGCCATTTCTAGTACTACCTTCTTTCTTTCTATATTTAAAAGAAACTAAATAACTGCCATTTCTAGTACTGCCTTCTTTCTTTCTATATTTAAAACAAAAAAAAAATGCCATTTCTAGTACCACCTTCTTACTTTCTCTATTTAAAAGAAACTAAATAACTGCCATTTCTAGTACTACCTTCTTTCTTTCTATATTTAAAAGAAACTAAATAACTGCCATTTCTAGTACTACCTTCTTTCTTTCTCTATTTAAAAGAAACTAAATAACTGCCATTTCTAGTACTACCTTCTTTCTTTCTATATTTAAAACCAAAAAAAAACCTGTCATTTCTATTACTACGTTAATTGTTTGTGCAGTCACAAAAAAGAGGAACTGCGCCCTTAACTGCTATGTTGGTTTTAGACGTCCATCTGGTGTCCGCCATCTGTTCCCTGGAATTCTGACCAGTTGAGGGTGTATTTATTATATTGTGGCCCCGGTATCAAATTGGGTATCGAGGCCACCCCACTACGCAGTCCAGATACTTGTTTGGTGGAATTCTGACCAGTTGAGGGTGTATTAATTATATTGTGGCCCCGGTATCAAATTGGGTACCGGGGCCACCCCACTACGTATTCCAGAATTTTTTTGGGGGGAATTCAGACCCGTGGAGGGTTTTTTATTAATTATATTGTGGTGACCACTCCTCTACGCAGTCCAGGTACATTTATTGGTGCGAATCATACAAGTTCAGGGTTTTTAATTTATATTGTGGTGACCACTCCTCTATGCAGTCCAGGTACATTTTTTGGTGCGATTCAGACCAGTTGATGGTTTTCTTATTATATTGTGGTGACCACTCCTCTACGCAGTCCAGATACATTTATTGGTGCGTATCATACAAGTTCAGGGTTTTTAAATTATATTGTGGTGACCACTCCTCTACGCAGTCCAGGTACATTTTTTGGTGCGATTCATACAAGTTCAGGGTTTTTAAATTATATTGTGGTGACCACTCCTCTACGCAGTCCAGGTACATTTTTTGGTGCGATTCAGACCAGTTGATGGTTTTCTTATTATATTGTGGTGACCACTCCTCTACGCAGTCCAGATACATTTATTGGTGCAAATCATACAAGTTCAGGGTTTTTAAATTATATTGTGGTGACCACTCCTCTACGCAGTCCAGGTACATTTTTTGGTGCGATTCATACAAGTTCAGGGTTTTTAAATTATATTGTGGTGACCACTCCTCTACGCAGTCCAGGTACATATTTTGGTGCGATTCAGACCAGTTGATGGTTTTCTTATTATATTGTGGTGACCACTCCTCTACGCAGTCCAGATACATTTATTGGTGCGAATCATACAAGTTCAGGGTTTTTAAATTATATTGTGGTGACCACTCCTCTACGCAGTCCAGGTACATTTTTTGGTGCGATTCATACAAGTTTAGGGTTTTTAAATTATATTGTGGTGACCACTCCTCTACGCAGTCCAGATACATTTTTTGGTGCGATTCATACAAGTTCAGGGTTTTTAAATTATATTGTGGTGACCACTCCTCTACGCAGTCCAGGTACATATTTTGGTGCGATTCAGACCAGTTGATGGTTTTCTTATTATATTGTGGGGACCACTCCACTACGCAGTCCAGAAAGATACCTCGTTGCAACGTTTTGGACTAATAACAATATTGTGAGGTGTTCAGAATACACTGTAAATTAGTGGAAATGATTGTTATTGAATGCTATTGAGGTTAATAATAGCGTAGGAGTGAAAATAAGCCCAAAAACTTGATTTTTGAACTTTTTATGCTTTTTTCAAAAAACATCCAAATCCAAAACCTTAAATCCGAACCACAACCTTTCGGCAGGTGTTTTGCGAAACAAATCCGAACCCAAAACATCGAGAAAATCCGAATCCAAAACACAAAACACGAGACACCAAAAGTCACCGGTGCACATCCCTAGTTTTGTCCACATGTCACCACCTCATCATTTTTCTCCATCACCTCATCCTTCATCTTTATCGCCACATCTATCCAGATGTCTATCCAGACACAGGGATCTCTCTCAGCGGTCCTGAGTATCACACTCCTCTCGCTCTGTCACCCCCGGCAACCACCAACCACTCCCCACTGTCACCCCCGGCAACCACCAACCACTCCCAACTGTCAATTCTCCTGCAAGAAATATATATATATATTTTTAAAATCTTTATAAACACTTTTAACAATTAACAAATTAAATTAACAAATTAAAAGCATCTTAGTATACCAAATATCAGCCCTTTCTGAGTTTTTTTTCCACACACACTAAGAATTTAGTAGGTCAGTGTATAACTCCGCCCAGCCGGTGGCGCTGCAGCAAATTTCAGCCCTTTCTGAGCTTTTTTTCCCACACACACTAAGAATTTAGTAGGTCAGTGTATAACTTCGCCCAGCAGGTGGTGCTGCAGCTTAGTTTTTTTTTTCCACACACAGACACATGCCACTAGGCTTTTATATAGTAGATATATATATATATATATATATATATATATATATATATATATATATATATATACATATATATATATATATATATATATATATAAATGCACACTTATATATTTATCACTGTGTCATGTAATAGTGATCAAGATCATCTTTGATGTCACACTGCTGGGTACATTGATCTGCTGTTTTTTATCCTGGCTGATGTGAGTGCAATATATGCATTTTTAATGAAATAAATGCTGTGTGTATATACTTCTCTATATGGATTATTATTTATTTTTATTAATTATCTGTGGGAATCCATGAGGAAATGTTCACAGGAGATTGATGCAGGCTTCCAATTACAAATAAGCGCCTATATATGTTTTTTCTGGTACGTTGTACTGGGGTGTCACAAGCATGCTTTTGTGTGTGATTTTATCCACTGGTGCCAGTTAAGTGTAATCCAGCACTGGGTGACTAATACTTTTGCAATATACTGCACTGTTATCGATTTCTATCATCTTTCATGTGTATGGTGAGATCCAGACAGAGGATCCTGTGAACCAACTTGACCCCGACATGCTATGAGCCTTGATCAAGTTTTTATCTGGTACGCATATTACATCTTCACGTAGTACCTTTACCTTCACATTACTACACCATGAGGCGCCCTGCTTTTCTATCGTTTTAGATCCATTTTCGTCCGTATTCACCATCTGGCTATCTGAAATTTGGGCTGCCACTTAAACATAAGACTGTGTATACTTATTATACCCTCTGTATCACTGTCAATTGGACTGTTCACTGGACTTATATTGACTGAACTTGAATTTGTGAAATAGCGCCATTTACACTTTATCTTTGCTGTTTGTATTAGGGGTGTGCACCGGCCACTTTTGGTGTTTTGGGTTTTGGGTTCTGATTAGCTTGAGGTTTTGGGTTCTAATTTGTTTTGCCTAAACACCCCACTAAAGGTTTTGGTTCTGATTTTGGGTTTTGGGTTCTGATTTTTTTTAAAAAAAGCATAAAAAGTGCTAAAATCCATATTTTTTTATTTATTTTTTTCACTCCTACACTATTATTAACCTCAATAACATTCATTTCCACCAATTTCTAGTCTACTCTGAACACCTCACACCTCACAATATTGTTTTTAGTCCAAAAGGTTGCCCCGAGGTAGCTGGATGTCTAAGCTAAGAGACACAAGTGGGCGGCACAAATACGTGGCCCATCTAGGAGTGGCATTGCAGTGGCAGACAGGATGGCAGTTTGCAAGAGTTTGCAAGAGGTGCAATATGGAATTGTCCTTGGGCCCTCCCACCCACCCTGATGTTGTTGAAATAGGACATTCGCACTTTAACAAACCAATCAGGAACAGTGAACGTAGTTTAATCTCTGGTACTAATATTTCTGGACTGCAGGAACAGTGAACGTAGTTTAATCTCTGGTACTAATATTTCTGGACTGCAGGAACAGTGAACGCAGTTTAATCTCTGGTACTAATATTTCTGGACTGCAGGAATATCTCTAATCGAGATCATGGAGGAAATTGACGAGGAGGGTGTTGCTGGTGTGGATACAACAGGACCAAGGGATTTAGGTGTCCCTGGACTGCTGATGGTCCTAGCCACAGGTCCTGAACTAAACACTGAATTATGAAGGTTCTTCAGGTGACGTATAAGGGAGGTTGTCCCTAGGTGGCCAAGATCCTTACCCCTGCTTATTTGAGCTTTACATAAGGAACATATGGCCATACATTTGTTGTCCGGATTGGGATAGAAATAACTCCAGACCGAAGAGGTGCATTTTTTGGTCTTCTGCCCAGGCATGACGATGGGCTTTTTCATCCCATGGACAACAACTGTTTCCCCCCCTGGTGCCTCATTTAAGATAACCACATCAGCATCCTCCTCGTCAAGTTCCTCTTCAGCGCCAGCTACATCAATATCCTCCTCCCGGTGTACAACATTGACACCTTCATTAGCCAAATCTGTAACTGGACTGTGGGTGATCCTTCCAGCAAATCCAGAGGGCATGCTGCAAATGGTGGAAGGAGCCACCTCTTCCCGTACAGTGATGGGAAGGTCAGGCTTCGCAACCACCAACACCCTTGGACTCGCCTTGGGGATTTGTGATGACATCTCTCTAGAAGGCAGAGTTGTTTGCTGTGTTGTTGATGACAGCTTAAGTCTCTTAATTTTTTTAGAAGGGGGGGAGGAGGGCTTAGATCCTTTGGTGAAGCTGAACCACTAGTCATGAACACGGGCCAGGGCCTAAGCCGTTCCTTGCCACTCTGTGTCGTAAATGGCATATTGGCAAGTTTCCGTTTCTCCTCAGATGATTTAAATTTTCTTTTTTTGCTAATTTTAGTGAACTTTGGCTTTTTGGATTTTACATGCCCTCTACTAGGAGATTGGGCATAGCCCTTGGCAGACGACGTTGATGGCATTTCATCGTCTATGTCATGACTAGTGGCAGCAGCTTCAGCATTAGGAGGAAGTCGTTCTCGATCTTTCCCTACTTTATCCTCCAAATTTTTGTACTCCATTATAGTTTAATCTCTGGTACTAATATTTCTGGACTGCAGGAACAGTGAACTTATTTATATATTGCAGTACTATTATTTCTGGACTGCAGGAACAGTGAACGTACTAAAATATTGCAGTTCTAATATTTCTGGACTGCAGGAACAGTGAACGTAGTTTTATATTGCAGTACTAATATTTCTGGACTGCAGGAACAGTGAACGTAGTTTGACTTTGAAATAGCAGTACCTATTTTTTGGTACAGCAGTAACAGTGAACGTAGTTTGACTTTGAAATAGCAGTACCTATTTTTTGGTACAGCAGCAACAGTGAACGTAGTTTGACTTTGAAATAGCAGTGCCTATATTTTGGTACAGCAGCAACAGTGAACGCAGTTTGACTTTGAAATAGCAGTACCTATTTTTTGGTACAGCAGCAACAGTGAACATAGTTTGACTTTGAAATAGCAGTACCTATTTTTTGGAACAGCAGCAACAGTGAACGTAGTTTAACTTTGAAATAGCAGTACCTATTTTTTGGTACAGCAGCAACAGTGAACGTAGTTTGACTTTTAAATAACAGTACCTATTTTTTGGTACAGCAGCAACAGTAAACGTAGTTTGACTTTGAAATAGCAGTACCTATTTTTTGGTACAGTAGCAACAGTGAACGTAGTTTGACTTTGAAATAGCAGTACCTATTTTTTGGTACAGCAGCAACAGTGAACGTAGTTTGACTTTGAAATAGCAGTATCTATTTTTTGGTACAGCAGCAACAGTGAACGTAGTTTATATAAACTATATAACGTATTTTTATATATTGCAGTACTAATATTTCTTAACTGCAGGAACAGTGAACCTATTCATATATTGCAGTAGAAATTTTTAGAGACTTTTTTTATAATTTTTTTATATTTTTTTAAAATTATTTTTGTATAAGTTTTTTTTAATTTTTTTATATTTTTTTTTTATTATTTTTGTATAAGTTTTTTATATTTTTTTTTTTATTATTTTATAACTTTTTAATAATTTTGAAATAACAATGCCCTTACCAGAACACAGCACAGGACACAGGCTGCACCACTGGACTCAGCAGGACAGAGCACAGGACAAAGCACCCCTGGACTCAGCAGGACAGAGCACTGGACAAAGCACCACTAAACTGATCAGCAGGACAGAGCACAGGATCTCAAAGGAAACCACTGAAAGCAGGACAGGAGCTCCCTAAATACAACCTCCCTCACAAGTGATCGCAGCCAGAATGAAGATGGCAGCCGTGAGCGGTGAATTTATGACATCCGAGTCTCGCGAGATCCGACGCGAGACTTGGATCTCATAGCCTCGTTTTGGATTTATTTTGCGGGCGGAAATACCCAAACAGTGCTCGGATCCCGTCGGATCCGCACTGTTCGGGTGGGCTCGTATTAGCGAAATCCGAGCCCGCTCATCACTAGTTTGTATATATATATATATATATATATATATATATATATATGTGTATATAATTAAATCTTTAATATGCGAGACAAGCTTCGGTAATTATTTTAATAATGATTATTAAAATAGAGGATCTTATTATATATATATATATATATATATATATATATATATATATATATATACACATATATTCATTTATTTATTTTATGTGCAGTATCGTCGCTAGTTTTCAAGTGCGGTATCATTGGTATTTTTCATGTGCGGCATCAATGGTAGTTTTCATGTATGGTATTAATTATAGTTTTAATGTGCGGTAGCATTGCTAGTTTTAATGTGCAGTATTAATGGTATTTTTCATGTGCGGTATCAATGGAAGTTTTCATGTGTGGTATCAATTGTAGTTTTAATGTGTGGTATCAATCTTAGTTTTAATGTGCAGTATCAATGGTATTTTTCATGTGCAGTATCATTGCTAGTTTTAATGTGCAGCATTAATGGTATTTTTCACATGCGGTATTAATGGTAGTTTTCATGTGTGGTATCAAATGTATGTGTCATAATGCAGGATGTGCATAATGCAGGATGTGTCAATGCTTACAGCCTTATACCCAATGCAGTTATGTTACAAGCGTTTTATACTGTTGTGTTACAAGGACCTGTTCTAATATTCATATATATTACATCCAGCGATCTTACATATGTGTTTATATTTTACCTTATCACTTAGTTTTGCATAGACTTGATTGTGATGAGTTGTGTCTGCTTCCCCTAATGGATTAGCTGATGTGACTGCAGTTTACCAGTTAAATCATAATAACTTTCAAGTAGCACTTCTTTACATAATTTGTGTGATAAATATAATGTTGGCAGATATTTCAGGAATATTACAATAATAGCATTGCATTGCAAAAAGTGTCTTGCAGCAGCTCTACATTTTTCTCTTACCATATCAATTAGGTGTGTAGTCACCTACCAGTCTTATGTCAGTGCTTTGAGAGGTGCCTATGTGTTTTGCGGAGTCCCTAGCACCAAAGCCGGATTAAGGGAGGACCCCTGGATGCCCCCAGATCAGGTTCTGCATGGTTCTTGGTGCTGCCCCCAAATGCCGGTATACAGGGGGCAGTACAGGGTCCTCCATTTAAGTGCTTAGTCTGCACTATTCGCCTAGGGTGCTATCTCGCTGGTATTATAGTAATGCCATGCATGTATGCATGACACAGCTGCTGCCGCAAAGCTGTGACTGTGTAGAGGAGCAGAGAGGAGTCGCTCTGCCTCCTGGGCTTAACGTATGTTAAGATCTGCAGCTGAGGGGATAAATGAGAATTGGGAGGGGATTTGGTAGTTTAGAACCACGTTGATGAGGAGGGAAATGAGGTGAAGGTGGAGATAGAGAAGGGGATTGAGGAGACAATGTGGATGTTAAGTAGATAGGGAATAAGGAGTGAGAGGGAAGATAGCAAATGTGTTTGAGGGGGATAGAGGTGCAAGATGAAGACGGTGAATCAGGAGGGGGACGTGGGGATACAAGTGTAGAACAGAGAGTTAGGATGTGGTGCTAGTACCTCGATTTTCTATTTGCCCCTATGGCAGCTTTGATTGTGGACCCTCTCTCCCTGCCCCTGAAAAGTTGCATTTAAAAAAGTCGGCATCTTAAGAGACTGAAGAAAATGACACAGTAAAATTGTAAAGTTACAATCGTGCCATGGATGTTAACTAATGTCTCACTTTCTGGAACCACATGGATAATTGCACTGCCTGTCAGGACACTACTAACCACAATTTACCACCTGTTTTTACCGCCACTCATTCCATTAGCTCCCCTACTCTCGATATCACTAGATATATAATAAAAATGACGAGGCCATGTAAAAAATGTTAATATTAAGTAGAGATGTTCAGGCTCGGTTCCCCAAGAACCGAACACACCCAAACTTAGCAGATCCAAGTACCTAGCCGAGCCAGCTCGGTACTTTCGTGCGCCCTCAGAATTGAAAACGAGGCAAAACGTCATTGTTACGTCGTCGGATCTCAGTTTTGGATTCTATAAGTACCGCCCTCCCCTGCGATCCAGCACCATTTCACACAGGGACACTGAAGGGATAGCACAGCTCTTGGCAGTCTGTAGTGCAGTTGGGCAGCATCATAGGTAGAAAAGAAAGAGGCGGGGTAGCAGTGTTCTTCAAAGTCTCCAGTGACAATCAGGAGAGCTCCATTGCTACATTGCTAATTGTCATTGCTGAAATACAAATAATAGGGCTGGCAGGCTTGGTCTTCTAAATCTGTAGTCACATTGTACTGTGTTATATAGGTAAACACAAAGCGAAGAGCTGCATTGCTAATTGTCATTGCTGCAATAGAAATAATAGGGCTGGCACTCTTGGTCTAAATATGCAGTCACACTGTACTGTATTATCAAAATGAATTCACAGCAGTACACAGAAGACCAGGAGCACCAAGCAGCTGCTGACACAAGTCATGATGATAGTAATCCCTCTACGTCATCTGCTAAAGCCTATGTTAAAGTGCAGAGTGTTTTTTTAAGTCAGGGAAACAGTCGGGGAGGGGGAGGGGGGGCAGCGCTCGTCACCATGTATTAACTGTAGAATTACCACAGTTATCCAAGGAACGGGTGGAGCGATCAAATGAACCATAACTGATTTCATGATCCGAGGACAATTCCATCTTGCACCACTTTTCTTTTCTGCCACTGCTGTGTGGCAATGTTTCCTGAATGTGCTATGAACTGCCGGGTGTTTGTGCCATTGTTCTGTGGCTTAGCATCCATTCTGGTCGCTGTGTCTTTGTTTGAAAGTGTATTAAAATAATATTGTGACCTGTGAGGTAGTCAAAATTGACTGCAAATGAGTTGAAATTAGTGTTATTGAGGTTAATAATAATGTAGGGCTGAAAAAAAAAGCAAAAATATGTGATTTTAGCAAAAAAAAACAAAAACGGGACTTTACAAAAAGAAAATCGGGAACCAAAGCCAGAACACCCCAGGGCGGTTTTGCCAAAATCAAAACCAACACACCAAATTAATCCAGATCCCAAACTAAAACCAAGACCAGAACACAGGGGTCAGTGAACATCTCTAATATTAAGCAAAAAAAATAAATATAACAGAAGACACCTTCATGCTAACTGCTGCCACAGGCCACACACCAGGCCTGCTAATGCTTAGTTGGACTAGGATGGTAGGGATGACCGAAATATACATACACATACTAAGATAATTTGATAATTATATGGGTCAATTGACATGATGGCGGACGAGCTGTCTGGGTGTAGGCTGCAAAAAAAAGAAAGCGGAAAGAACAGGTAGGAGGAAGCAGGCCTGTCTGTCATCTGTCCTGAATCTGGTGGGGCAGTCCCAAATTTGGGTGACTGTGTCACTTAATCAGAATTTGGTCCGACTGCAGGGACAGTGGAAGGTATGTCCCACTTCACACGTCTCTGTTCGTGGAGGAGGAGCTGCATGCACCAAACACTAGTGAATATAATATTGCCTGTGTATTTGTCTAAAATTATAGCCATATTACACCATAGGGCCCCCTCTGTCTTAAGTGCCCCGGGCCCCCCAGATCCTTAATCCAGCTCTGCTTGTATCCCTCAAATAAAGACTTCATTCCCCTTTTAAAAGTGTCTAGTTTCTTGACGTCTTGTCTCGATTCAGGCCTGAAGAATGGGAGCCCTGAAGAATGAGTATATATGCACCACCAGAGCCACAGCCAAAAAATGTAATTCACGTATATGTGTTCCAGGACTAGAGAAAATCCTTGATTTACCTCTATTCATATAGATATTGGGTCTGATTCATTAAGGAAAGTAAGGCAAAAAAAGAAATACGTTTTTATTATTTTGCAATTAAGTTAAATACTGGCTGCTTTTCATGTACCACACAAATACTTGATAGCTTTATTTTTACATTGCAATGTAAAGTTGATCTAGGACATGCCCTACCCCAACTATAAATCTGCATTGATTTGTTTATAGTGTTGATTACTGCATAAACTTGATCAGATTTCTAACACGCTTCCTAAAATGAATGAGGAGTTATAAAGATAAGTTTCCAAATTGGCTTGAAGTCCACAGCGGATATTTAGGATTAATAACAAATGAGACCTGAGATCACAAACCACACAAAAATCAGATATGCAGATATAATAATTTGGAAACAAAGATTAAATATGTTGTTTACTCCTAATTTAAATCAGACACCTGGTCTCGATTAGTAGCTGTGCTACTGTTAATATGGAGCAGGTGTTATGATATGTTTTTGCTATCTGACAAGACACCTGTCTTTTGTGGCTCCATTAGATCTGCTTGATATGTATGAGGACCCCCTCAGGTATGCTTTGTCCCACCTAACAAGCCACATTAAGCAGTGTCCTGTAATTACAAAATCAGAGTCCTCATGGCTGAGAAGACGTTCTTAACAAATTATACCTAATTAGTTTAAAATTGCCTTTAATTTGTGATGAAACCATAGGTTTAGCTGTGTCCTACTACACCTTCCTTTTATCTGTATGCAAATATGATTATACACTATCAAACTGGCATACCCAGACATAAGACAGCTGCAGCTAGTTCTCCACATAGCAGAAAGAATCTAAATGTATGCCACTCAACAGTATGCTTTGATTTTTTTTCCATTTTACTAATAATTGGTTTTACAAATCAGAATCCCAGGTATTTAATCAATTGAATCTAAACCTGTAGCATGTATTACATATGTCTTATAATGATATTAAATCTAAGCAATGTTTAAAGCCTGAGCATAGAGTGGAATGTATTTTAGAGACACTGTCAGTCACATGGTAGAAGACACAAAGGCATCAACTTTTACCTACAAGCTATTTATAGTATAGGGCAGTGCTTTTTTTATGGGAAAAAAAAGTACAGAAACATTTCTCCCTGCAGGCTCTTTTGTACTTTACTATCTTTCTTTTCCTCTTCTCTCCTGGCCCATCCTTACTCTACAGTGGCCCCTCTTTGTTTCATCCCCTTTACCATGGGTTCCATTTCCTCTCCCGTTGCCCATTCTCCTTTTATAGCCTCTTCTTTCTCTTTCCCCCAACACTACCTCTTTCTAAATCCACCAGCACCATCTGTCTCCCAATCCACCAACACTATCTCACTCCCTTCACCATATACTTTCCTCCAACAAAACCATCTACCCTCACAATCGAAACTATACATTATTTCAAATATAGAATGCATAGTCAACTCTTTTCATCCTTAACTGTCTGAGGAAATGGTTCTCTTCACAAATCCCTCCCCCTAGTGTCACTAGGTATGGTGGCACGGACACCACGAACAGCATATATACGTTGTTGTTAAGGCATCTGAATTCTTATGCAGAACTCCTGGTCTATGCACCAATGTAATGACGCATTATCAGTTACTAAAGTGGATTTCCTGCCAAGGAGATATTAATACAGGGCTTCTATGGCCCATTTTAAGGCCAAACATTATTTTTCCACTGTATATTTTTGCTCATGTGGCAGCAACCTATGACTCAAGTAAAGTACGGGCTATTGAAACCCCTTTTTGACTTGGGACAGAACTGCCCCCATGCGAACACTAGATGCATCTGTCTGCAGAATGAACCTTTGTTTAAATTCAAGAGCTTGCAGCATCATTGCAGAACAGAGTACAGCTTGGAGATCAGACCAGGCTGCTATAGCAGTATCTGTCCACGCTACATTATCTGGACAATTCTTTCGGAGCTTCTCTATGATTTGCCCTAGTGGAAAAATAACTTACAAATCTCCAATAATAACTGACTAACCATAAGAAGGTTCTAAGCTGTGATTTCCTAAGTGGCTTCGGCTAGTTCTTCACAGCTTCCACCTTGTCCAATTAGAGTACCTTATGCGCCGGGCCCACTATGTAGCCACTGCACATTTTTCTGGATTAACCTGGCAGACCTTAAATATGCCAATACGGCGTGACATTATCATCCAAGTATGCTGAAGCATGAGTGTCATGAGGCCGCAGGAGCTTATCCATGGCACATTGCAAGATAGCAGAAGCACCATGTAGGCAAAAGGGAAGGACCTTATACTGGAAAAGGCCATCAGGGGTGGTAATTTGCAGAATTTGTTGCAGAATCTTTATCTGGGTTTTGGTATAAGTACAATTGGACTACTCGTTCACTTTTGGATATCATGTGTAATTAATGTGGTATGTTCCGGGACAAACAACTTCCCTGTACCGACGTGTCATGTCCTCAACTTTCTGCCTTTGCTGTGGAGAGAAAGAGGACCTTATTGGCACCTTGGACTCTTTAACAATAGTACCAACTACCCCAGCCTCTGTGATCTCATTATGCCAGGATTTCAAGAGATTTACATGATAGAGATGCTCCTTGTTCTCCTACCCAACTTCCATACTTTGTAGTGTATCGGCGCAACTGCCTCTATCACCTCATGTGGAGTTTGCCAGTGACCAAATAGCTTGCTCTCTTAAATTAGCATCTGTACAAGGACTTTGTCACCTAGTTGAAAAGGCCAAACTATTGCAAACTTAGTTCCATTTTTGCCGATCTTGGGCAATTTGAACATGTAATTGGACTAAAAACCTGTTTTTGCCGATCTTGATACTTCCAACCTTATTTAAGGATGTCTAAAAAACCTCTAGGCTGTCTCCCATATAGAAATTCAAAAGGACTAAAGCCTGTTGACGTTTCTGGCACCTCTCGTACTGCAGAATATGGTAGGAGAAAGTCTCAGTCTCTCTTCTCCTGTGCTACAACCTTCCTAATCATGTGCTTTAGTGTCTTATTAAAGTGGTCCACCAAGCCATCATGTGCTGCCTTTAAGACAAATGGAATATTAGCTATATTTGCTCTATCAACTATTCTTCAACCAATTTTTTCTTGAACATTACCAACTTTATAAAGCTATTTTTTAATGATATAGTAAGGTAGACCTTCAGCTGGCCTCGAAGCCTTCTCTACAACATTAACTTCAACCACACTTTTCAAAACATTTACAAGTGGTATCATTAAACTGGTCACAAGCAAAGTCTCTTAAGGGAAACAAATTGGGTATTACTGACCAGTCAGGATCCTTATCTGGTGGCAGGCAGACCCCATCTATGACATCCCCCACCAGCGACACAAATGGGTTGTTCTTTGCTCAGTCTGATTGCCCAAGCCTCTTACGATTAGGAAAGAGTTGTCGTGGACTCCTGTCCAGCATTCAAAAACTGAAACTCCATAATTTCTGGGAGTAAATCCCTTGTATTCTCAAGCATGCCTGTCGAGATCAAATTTTCATCCATTGAGTGAATTGCCAATATATCCTGCCTTACTTGCTCTTGGAGCACTTCTTTAAACAATGGAAAGTCTCTTCCCAAAATGAGCATGTAAGGGAGCTTTGATGCAATGGTGGCTACCACAGTAGCCGTCTGGTCTTTTATAGTGGCTGGCAAGAGTGTCTTCTTATATACACAGTACTTTAACTTTAGGCAGCCTGGTGGTTATGACATAAATGAGCTAGAGACTGAAGTGAGTGCTCCTCGGGAATAGTAGTGACAGAACTATTTTTTCTGCAATAATGATTAAGGGATGTAACATAAATGTGTGCTATTATTTCAGCTTTGAAGCTCGGATAGTCGGAGGCAGCACGGTAGCTTTGTGGTTAGCACTTCTGCCTCACAGCACTGGGGTCATGAGTTCCATTCTCGACCATGGCATTATCTGTGTGGAGTTTGTATGTTCTCCCCGTGCTTGCATGGGTTTCGTCTGGGTGTTCCAGCTTCCTCCCACCCTCCAAAAACATACTAGTAAGTCAATTGGCTGCTATCAAAATTGACCCAAGTCTTTGTGTGTGTGTGTGTGTGTGTGTGTGTGTGTGTGTATGTTAGGGAATTTAGACTGTAAGCTTCAATGGGGCAGGGACTGATGTGAGTGAGTTCTCTGTACAGCGCTGCGGAATTAGTGGCGCTATATAAATAGCTGCTGCTGCTGATGAACTAGTTGCTGGATAGACAAGAGGAATCTTGCTCCACTGATTATCCCACTGCTGCCACTACTGTGATAAAGGCACAAGGTATTTGTCAGGACACAGCTCAGTTGGCTCACTATTCTTCTTTTATTTTGTCAGGATAGTAGAAAATATAAACCTT
This sequence comes from Mixophyes fleayi, assembly GCF_038048845.1. Taxonomy (NCBI): domain Eukaryota; kingdom Metazoa; phylum Chordata; class Amphibia; order Anura; family Limnodynastidae; genus Mixophyes; species Mixophyes fleayi. The sequence continues at coordinate 254,289,297 of NC_134402.1, forward strand.
TTTTTCCATAAGACAAACAATCTTGCAACCCTAGTACAGACTAACACAGCAACATTGTCTAGTCACCAGCCCCACTAGATAGGCGCTGGTTGCCCTGTCCCCAACAAAGCATGTACTTAAATGCCTAACTTCCACCCAAGCACTAATCTAATCACCCATTAAACATAGGACTTCCACTTGTGTGAGTTTACACTCTGTGAATGTCTGTGTAAGGGCTGTACTCACGCTTTTCAGCCTGAACTGTCTTGGGGAATGGATCTCTCTGCCACATTGTGACCCAACAGATGACAGACAAACCATTTATCTCTCGAATAATGGTGATTTTATTGTACACATCACCAATAATACAGCACAATGTCAGGGTGACACCGAGCAACCATAGCTCTGACTAGACATAGACCTTCTGCCTAGTAACTGGCCGACTAGGTTGGCATTGGCCGCACAGCACAAAACAGTACAGGTTTAAATACTTTACTATCCTCCCCCGTAACTTTATTGACATGTGACACTACTACTTGGTCGTTATAGAGGAGATCTCTTCAGGTGCTCTGTTTAATCAGTCTCACTGCAGCCACTCCCAGTTAACAGCTTTTAGCTGTGAAAGAAATATATACCCAAACCACCTCAAAACATTTAAATTGCATACTGTACTTTTACTTTGTCACGCGTGTCCTCCATATGTATATCTTTAACTTAGATTTATTTCTGTACAAATGTGAAACACTTTCTGCAGCCTTGTCCTGCAGACTGTCAGCTGATTGCCTAACTCTTCTGTTAAAGGCCTATGGCAAACCACTCCCTTTGTCACAATAGCATTTCAGCTATTATATGCAGTTGCGGTCATCTATTCACATTATTTAATTAGCATTTCCATTTTGAATACTGGAGGAAAGAAGATACATTTTTGATTTTGAAAGAGGTTTTCTCTGCGTACGTTTGAATTGCATTTGTGTAAATTAGCAAGATGTATAAAAAACTATTTTCACTGCAATTCTAATGTAGATGTTCAAGATTGTGTAAAATAGGACAGGGCATTAGTGAAGAGGGAGGCAGCACATAATAAAAGATTGGCAATAGTAGGTGTGAATGGATAAGTAAGGACATACCAGTGACTTAGGGAGGGAAACTCAACAGATGGGATTGAGGAAGATCTCCTTACTTCTCTTCACAAGTTCTCCTTTATGTGCTGCAATCCTTTGATGTGTATAGATGGTACAGAATGTTACAATCAATCTTCTGCTGTTAATGCCTTCTGCCATCATATTCTATCTTGAATTAGTAGAGTGGAAAAATCAAACCTCTTCAGCTAGTGCTGCTAACAGGAACACTGAACTCCTCCACACTACACTAGTTATTACAGTCATTGCAGACAACTATAAACACATTTTCCCTGGTGCTGACTTTTATAGATTGAACAGAAATAATAAAATAAATTGGATGGATTAAAAAACACATGCAAAGATGCCGGATGTTTGTTTTCTGGATCTATGCCTTGACTGTACAAAATTGAAGTTAGTGCCACATTGTAAACACTGTACAATGAAGAAATTGTCCTGGAAAGTTTATCAATTCCTTCTTTCATATATTACAGAGCTGGACACCTCCACAGTTATCACATTTTAATTTATACCAGCTTATTCCTC